>NC_068361.1:19772350-19849850 GCF_020536995.1 Dreissena polymorpha | reverse complement strand
GGGTTACAATGACGTTAATTGAAATAATGCACTCTAGTCCTGTTCCGAAACGTCATCTCCGATCAACTGAAATTGTTTGACAGGTATTTCAATTATCAAAGTATCTCAATCATGACATTAATTAGTTATGTACTTATAATGTTGTTTACAACAAAAGAAGCTTAACACACTAAGCATCACATGTGGTCCCAATTTTTCAAAATTTCTTATATTTTTTAAGAATAAATGGCTTAAGTCTTTAATGTTATAAAGTCGTAATAGTCTTTTAAAGTTGATTTAGTTTTTTAAATAAATGTTTTCCTATTGTTTATTTCAGGTACTTTTCCATTTAAAGGTTATTCATTTGAACGATAACTGTTTGCTAACTATTGATATGAGAATAAGTGAGCTTACGCTAATACTATTTAGAAAGACATACTAGTATTCAAGATTTCGTGCCAGATTGTGTAAGTTGCATTCCTCATTTAGTTGTAGGTGTTGGGGTGAGTTCTGACGGGAAGATGATCTATGTGACGGACTTAAGTAATAGCATGCTTCGCATGCTGACCAGGGATGGAACAGTCACTGTTACGTTCCAGTATCCCGCATGCAAATATGTCAGTATTACAAATAACATACATGTGGCAGCCACAGGGCAGGTTTTCGTCTTTAATGACAACTCCATAAGTCAAGTGGATACAGTCGGCAAAACAATCCAAGACAATACAATCTCTGTTGACATTGCAAAACCTGCATCTGTCTACTTTAATGAAGAAACGAGAAAACTAATAGTTGGATTTTGGAGCCACGACAACATCAATGATTTCAAAACAAAAACAGTTCCGACTTTTTAATTGATAAAGAAAGCAAATAAAGAAAGTAATTACAGCATTACGTAATTTATACTATTATTCATTTATTAACCGAATTTCTATTTCAATAAATTAAAATGCTTTTATAATTAAATTCAACTTTTTTATTATTTTCCTTTTTTGTACAATTTACATGAACGGAATTTACGTAGTGCATGTAATTTACTTTCGGTAAACGGTTGCGATTTTATTAATAGCAATGAATTTTGGTTTTGAAGTGCATGTTTGTTTTTGTATGTATTAAAGTTTTTTAGACCTTTATTCAGATTTAATTTCATATCGTCATTTAAAAGGTGTCCTAGTTAAAGTCATGACAGTCAGATTAGCTACAATTAGACCTGATCAAAACCTTTAAATAATGTCATTCATTATAGTAAGCTCACCTGAGCATGAAGTGGTCAAGGCAAGCTATTGTAATCACCCTACGCCCTTTTTCTTTCAGCGTGTATTGTGCTTTGTGTGTCATCAACTGTTAGCTCATTAACATTCTAGAGGTAACATCCGATCTTGATTAAACTTGGTCAGCATATTTATCTGGACAATGAATTAATTTGAGTCACGTTAGCGTAAAAATAAGTGACAATGTAAAATGTTTAAAAAAGACACAATTGTTACCACTTTAAGGCCTTATTTATTACTAATCCATGATACAACTTTGCCGGAATTGTAATCCTGACATTGTCTAGGCCAAGATTGAATCTGGGTCCCTTGCTTCCCAAACCTAGGTCACCAGGTCAAATCTTTGAAAAACCTTGTAACTAATCTTAAGGCCCAGTATATGACTCAAACTTGATGAAACCAGGACAAAATGTTTATATGACAATATAAAGGTCAGGTTTAATCTGGGTCAGGTGTGGTCAAAAACTAGATCACTTGGTCAAATCCTTGAACTCATATGAGCGCACAAGGGCCATTATTAGAAAATCGCTATACTGTATTCGCTGTGTAGACTTTGTTGACTATATCATTTATAAGATATTTGACTCCATAATATATTTCATCTGCAAAAACATTTGAAAATTGAAAAAAAAGTTTTGTTAGTAATGATTGTGAGTGAATATGTAAATAATATTGCTTTTTGCTAGTAACTGAGAAATAAAGAGCAATTGCATACAAAATATTTAGAGTAATAAGATTATGAATGAGTATGACGTGGTTATCATTCACAATTGTATTGTATTATATCCGGTTCTCGTCGTTATATCATATAAAGATAGTGTATTGTTGTTAGAATTTGTACTTATCACGAAGTCAATCAAAGCCTTAAGGAACTTCTATCTTTCAAATGTTGTAGTTTTTTGTATTTCATAAATTAAAATCACCGTTTAGAGTCCCTCTTTTGTTTTTGTTTCGAATGGATACACGATATGCTTAATTGGAAATGGAACATATTTAAAAGCTGAATGAATAACATCATCCTACCCATTGTTGGTCAGTCATTGTAAGCAGGGATTACATATAAAAATTCAATTGATAACTACCGAGTAGTTAATTTTTAGCGTCAATAATTGAATGCACGTTAATATTTCTTGTATATATTGATAAATTGATAATGTGAAACAATACTACCATTCTTGAAGAAATGTGAAAATTATGTCAAGAATAGTGTGATTCACCTGCAGAATTTTGTCAATTTGTTCTTTAAACTTTGCATCAAACCAAGTCTTGAACTATCTACCTTGTTTCAAGATAAACACTTCAACGTGTCATTGCATCTATTCTTTAAGTGTAATGTACATGCAGACATTTCACTTGATTAACTGCATGAATTTGTATCTGGGTATAGATCAGTACATAGAGGATAACAGGTTACTGCCATGCAGTTGTGTAATCTATTAGTTATTAAGTGAAGATAAAAAGTGAAAGGCGAGGCTTGCTGAGTGGTTGTTTTATAAAAGCCGAGCCTTTATTATGTTTATTATAAATTCAAGTAAGGATTTTTAAAGAAATCATGAAATATAATCAAGCTGGATTTAAAACAACAACAACAACATGAATATGTTTATGACGTTTGATTTGTTTACCAAGACGTCATGAGCACTTTCGGTTAATTTTTTGTAAATGTGTGTGTTGCATTTCGTGTCTACAATATATAACAAATTGGTATCAAATTGTTGGTTTTGTTAAGAAGTACTATGACCTGCGTCGAAGCATTGACTCATATAACAACTTCCGCTATACGTAATAAAAAGCTTATCAAGTATGAAAAAAAGAGAATAACAGGTAAAGAGGTTAAGAATAAATAAATGGCGAGGCTTGCCGAGCCGGTTATTTTTCGTGTCGAGCCTGATATTTTACATAACGATAAGTAACCTATTTTTGTTTATCATAACTATACGCCGCCATTTTGAACGAATTAATAAAAAAACCTCTACCGCTCTGCACCTCTGGCGGGAGATATTTGTAAAACAAGTTTGAGCAGTATGATGATTTTTGTGTATTGAATGTACTACATATTTGTATCAATTCGTTTGACTTGTTGAATCTGTTTCATTTCTGCCGAAATTAAATACTTTACATTTGATTTCGAGTGATATGTCGTACCTCTATATATTGACTGCGCCTCTTTATCTCTTTATCATACCACTAGATATCATTTATCACACATGCGTTGATATCGGCTTGAAACAAAGGTGCCTGTTTTATTAAAACACAGAATCAGAAATTGTTCAGTTGATGAATGTTTATAGGTTATCCTATAACGCTTCCAAATCAGGCATTGGTACCAATCCAAGCGCCTTAGAAAAATATAATTATATGAGCCGCGCTCTGTGAAAAGGGGGTTTAACGCATGTGCGTTAAGTGACACTCCGCCTTACCTTGGTTTTTCCTAAGAAAAGACTTTCTTTACACAAACAATATCATAAGGGCGGAAAGTGTCGTCACTGATTAGCCTGTGCCGACTGCACAGGTTTAATCTGGGACGATACTTTACACACATGAATTCAACGCTCTTTTTACAGAGCACGGCTCATTTGTTCTGTTACGTCTATTCTGACAAGCATTGTTTGTTATGATTTTAGAAGCATAAATGTTTTGGGTTTATTTTATTATCTCCGTTATTCTTTTGTTTAAAATGATGTACATTTAGAGTTGCTGTATGTATAAGAATATTATATGCGATTGTTTTATGTTAATTGTCGTTAAAATACTATGTTATTAGTTTGTGTTTCTTTTTTTTCTAATTTGCTACTGGAATTTTCTATTTGCTTATATATGGTCAAAATAATACATGTTTGTATTCGTTCACTAAAAATTTTTTTCTGCATGATCGTATTATTTTATGTATCCTTATACTCGCAAGCTTTAGTTTGACCTGTGTACCTACCCCAAGTTATATTTTGGTCTGTGTTTCCAATAAAGTAATTGCATGTATTATGATTACCAAGCATTGACTTTTAACTGTATATTTTTCTGATCCGGATTTACGAATGTCGGTGTTGCTATGAAGCGTATACTGGCACATATACATTAAACTGATTTACTGACGTCAAAACTCACTCACAGTTCTGCCCATCATGCAGGCAAGCGATGTAAACAAATGGCTTAAAAAGGTATTGGTAAATGTAATAGGGCGCCATATACACAAAGAGGACTCTAACCATTGAGGGGATATATAATAACTCATCAACTCAACTTAGATTTGACGTAACCAAGATGACACACTTGTCTCTGCTTATATCGATGGATAATAATAACTCAACCACATGGACTCATGAGCGTTGTAAGATCAGTTAACGATTTATTGCATATCGTACGGAGGTTCCGGAGATGTATCACAATTGACTCACGGACAGTACGATGACGATAACGGGACAGCGGGATAGTTTTAATGCGAAATTTATCGTAATAAATGATATAATAATATATTATCGAAACTATCGTAAAATCGTGTCGTACTGTCATGTACAGAATCATAATCAAGCTAAGGATTAACTTTGCACGGCCTTTTGTAGTGCCAAGATTGTGTATCCTCGTGCATTTAATAATTTAATAGACTTGCTTACAGACTTAAAAAATACAATTTTAGATATTTTATCACAGCTTCCACAATTTAAAAAACTGTAAATAAGACAACGAAGTAACACAAATATCGCAGACTCATCCTGTTATTGTGTTGGATGAAACATTTCAATTCGGCGGCCGTCCTAGCAAAGCTTTACATGAATAAATAAAGGATCTGGCACGAGTTGTCATATCATACCATATTTTATTAAACGCGTTCAGGAATTTTGTTAGTAAGCGAGCCTTTGTCGAGCTTACTAACGAATGTCCTGGACGAGTTTAGTAAAAATATGGTATGATATGACAACGAGAGTCAGATCTTTTTTATCACATAACGGAATCCGGATAGTGCCAAGTTGAGTGTCGAGGTCGACACACGACATTCTCTCGACGCTCAATACGACGAGCGACAATCATGCGACACTCAATATTTGGGTGTCGCATATTACGCTGGGTTAAAAAAAAAATTCGCAGAAAATCTTGACTGTCGACTGATTTGTCGCGCGTCGAGAGAATGTCGCGAAAATGTCGCGAGAATGTCGTGTGTCGACGTTCGAGCGTGGCATTCGACATTCTCGCGACATTCTCTCGACGCACGACAAATCAGTCGACAGTCAATATGATATATCGCGAGAATGTCGCCTGTTAACCTAAAATCACTAGGTCGACACACGACATTCTCTCGACGCTCAATACGACGCGCGACAAATTAGTCGACAGTCAAGATTGATTGTCGACTGATTTGTCATGCGTCAAGAGAGCGTCGATAAAATGTCGTGTGTCGACCGGTGTGGGAGTAATTTTTTAATCTGCAAGCAAGGTGTTATAGTAACTTTTTCAGCATAAGTAAAAATAGCGGCATCTAGTAGCAGTAATAACAGCAGCAGCAGCAACAGCAGCAGCAGAAGCAGCAGCAGTAGCAGCAGTAGCAGTAGCAGCAGCAGCAGTAGCAGTATCAGTATAAGCAGTATTAGTAGTTGTTGTAGAAGTAGTAGTAGCTGTTGTAGAAGCAGAAGAAGCAGTAGCAGCAGCATAAGTAGCAGCAGCAGCAGTAGCAGCAGCAGCAGTAGCAGTAGTAGTAGTTGTAGTAGTAGTAGTAGTAGCTGCAGAAGAAGCAGTAGCAGCAGCATCAGTATCAGCAGCAGGAGTAGCAGCAGCAGCAGCAGTAGCAGAAGTAGCAGCAGTAGCAGTAGTAAAAGTATTAGTAGTTGTTGTAGTAGTAGTAGTAGTAGTAGTAGTAGTAGTAGCTGCAGTAGAAGCAGTAACAGCAACATCAGTAGCAGCAGAAGCAGAAGCAGTATCAGAAGTAGCGTCAGTAGCAGCAGCAATGGCAGTATTAGTAGTTGTAGTAGTAGTAGTAGCTGCAGTAGAAGCAGCAGCATCAGTAGCAGCAGCATCAGTAGCAGCAGCAGCAGTAGTAGTTGTTGTTGTAGTAGTAGTAGAAGCTGCAGTAGAAGCATTAACATCATTAGCAGCAGCATCAGTATCAGCAGCAGGAGTAGCAGCAGCAGTAGCAGCAGTAGCAGCAATAGCAGCAGTAGCAGTAGTAACAGTATTAGTAGTTGTTGTAGTAGTAGTAGTAGTAGCTACAGTAGAAGCAGTAACAGCAGCATCAGAAGCAACAGTAGCAGCAGTAGAAGCAGAAGCAGTAACAGCAGTAGAAACAGTAGCAGCTGTAGCAGGAGTAACAGCAGTAGCAGCAGTACAGGAGTAGCATCAGTAGCAACAGTAGCAGCAGCAGAAGAATTAGCAGTAGTGGCAGTAGCAGCTGTAGCAGTGTAACAGCAGTAGCAGGAGTAGCAGTGGTAGCAGCAGTAGTAGTAGTAGTACTTGTAGCAGTACTAGTAGTAGCAGTAGTAGTAGTAGTAGTAGTAGTAGTAGTAGTAGTAGTAGTAGTAGTAGTAGTAGTAGTAGTAGTAGTAGTAGTAGTAGAAGTAGTAGTAGTAGTAGTAGTAGTTGTAGTAGTAGTAGTAGTAGTAGCAGTAGAAGTAGTAGTAGTAGTAGAGGAAGTAGTAGTAGTAGAAGTAGTAGTAGTAGTTGTAGTAGTAGTAGTAGTTTTTGTTGTAGTAGTAGTAGTAGTAGTAACAGTATTATTAGTTAATGTAGTAGTAGTAGTAGTAGCTGCAGTAGAAGCAGCATCAGTAGCAGCAGCATCAGAAGCAGCAGCAGCAGTAGCAGCAGCAGCAGTATCAAGGTAGTAGTTGTTGTAGTAGTAGTAGAAGCAGTAGCAGCAGTATCAGTATCAGCAGCAGGAGAAGCAGCAGCAGCAGCAGCAGCAGTAGCAGCAGCAGCAGCAGTAGCAGGAGTAGCAGTAGTAACAGTATTAGTAGTTGTTGTAGTAGTAGCAGTAGTAGTAGTAGCTGCAGTAGAAGCAGTAACAGCAGCAGCAATAGCAGCATTAGAAGCAGCAGCAGTAGCAGCAGCAGCAGAGTAGTAGCAGCAGTAGCAGGAGTAGCAGTAGTAGCAGTAGTAGTAGTAGTAGTAGTAGTAGTAGTAGTAGTAGTAGTAGTAGTAGTAGTAGTAGCAGTAGAAGTAGTAGTAGTAGTAGTAGTAGTAGTAGTAGTAGTAGTAGTAGTAGTAGTAGTAGTAGTAGTAGTAGTAGTAGTTGTAGTAGTAGTAGTAGAAGTAGAAGTAGTAGTAGTAGAAGTAGTAGTAGTGGACCCGACGTGTTCCAGGTGAACGCCTGTAGAAATGCAAGGCAGGGATAGGGTAGTCTTATGTGTTTGATCTGTGGGACTATGCAACAATATTTCAGTTATAAAACTGAAGTTAGTCATTTGGTACTAATCTAGCTTTATAACTACAATAAACATTTAAACACGTGTTACAGGCGACAGCCTGTGGAAAAGCATGACAGGTGTAGTGTTTTGCTATGGTTTTGAAAAACAAGACAAGGATAGGGTTTTATTGATCGTGTTGTGTTTTGGGGTTTCGCACTATTAATTAGTATGTCTGTAATATTCAGTCATAATTATTTAACTTCTATGCACAATATAATGACAAACAAGAAATATCTGTTAAAAAAGATATACGGCGTTGATTGTGGTTGGAGTTGGTGAAAGGAAAAGAGTTTAATGAATGAGATCAAAAAAATAATAGCGAATGTCTTTTTCTGAGCAGTTCTTAGCTGTATCACACGCAGTATGGTATGTTACGCGGAGTTTTCGCAGCTTATTTTACATTATTACATATTGCTGGTCATAAACCTGTAGATACAAAACAGTAAACCCAAAGAAGAATGGAAGTGAAATTAAAACATATGAGTCAACCGGCCACACGCGAAGTATCCGTACATATTTTAAATATTTATACGCGCGTTCTTCGAACAAACCTGTTTTAGTGGTTTGTCGGGCATTGCAATTTGATTCGATTTTTATCAGTATCGAGAATCATCGCGCTCATGCTTAATAAATTAGTCAAAATGGTGGAATAATTCTTGTTAAATTAATCCAAAAAAATATTTATCATTGTATTGTTGAAAACACATTAAGAATCTATTATTGACATACCATAATTATATCGCTGAATATCTCCATTTAACATATTTCTGGTCTAAAGAAAATTCCAGTTCACCTAGTAAACGCGATAGCGTCTATATTACATAACGATTGTTTTACTGGCCGCGAACTGACCCTGACACCTTGCGGGTTGGAATGCAATGCATTTAAGTGAGGCCACGCTTCCACTGCTGGAACTCCGGCTTGTTTAAAACTTTATATTTTTACATGTTAAATGTTCAATTTCGAAAACAGTTTAAAATGGTTTGGCCAAACAAATATCAGGGTAGAGTAAAACGATACATTTATGAACTTAAATATACTAGAACACCGACAGGAATATGGAAGTAATTTCTAAATATGAGAACATAGCCTTTAAGTACAAACGCTCTAGCGCTGGCAATCCTCTGAAAATAGAAGGTGCACGCACAAACTGTATTGATGTTGAGCGTTGAGTGTAAAACTTTCTATCTATCAAGCCTTTTCATAAGAGATAAAATTGTTTCATGCTGAACACGCAGTTAAACAGTGTTACAAAGACGCGGTCATGTTTCCAATGTTCTGGTGGTATGCTCAAATCAGCCAATGGAATAAATGAAGTGTATTTAAACGTCTAGCCGCGGGAAATTTTATTTGAATTTTATTGGACACTTACAAAGGTCAGGTAAGGTCAAAAGTGACGTTAAACAGCTACGCCGAAAAATGATCACTAAAAATGTTTAAAACACATAATGCATATCTTCTTATTAGAACCTTAGATTAATGTATGGGGGATAACTCATTGAGAGTTCCACGTGTTCCCGGCGAAATCCTGTGGAAAAGCCGGTCATATATATGGTTTTGTTATGTATTTGATAATCGCTCTGTGCAAGCCAGTCTTACTCTTTCCGCCTTAGCTGAGTTTTCAGTAAGAAGATACTAAAAAAAAAAATACCGTACAGCGGCATGTGTCGCAACTGATTAGCCTGTGTGGACTGCGCAGGCTTATCTAGGAAAACACTTTACCCACATGCATTAAGCCCTGTTTTCTCAGAGCAGAGCTCATTGGGATTGTTGCGGTATTCATTCATATTTCAGTCATATTACTTCTATTAGCCATGTTCTGGTAAGATAGGTTTGTAAATACAATTATCATTTGTAGTGTACCGAAATGCGTCGTAAACAATACATTGTGCAAATAGTGTTTAGAATGTGGATGGTATGTTATGGTGAAGGCAATATTCTCTAATTCGGCGTAAATATGTTAAAATGAATTTACTAAACGTTTGATTGCTTTCTTATAAATACTCACGTTTGCAATGAAATTTGATATATTATAATAAAAAATTGGTAAATTGAAAAAATACTAAAATGAAACTTAAAAGTATACGGATATTTACGTTTGATTCGTTAGACACAATATCTTCAAGTGCTTGTTTTGGTTGGCAAACGATTCATATTTAATCTTTGAGGAGTTTATAATATGAGCCGCGTCTTGGGAAAACTGACCTTTAATAATTCATGTGCGTAAAGTTTTGTCCGAGATAAGCTGTGCATTACGTACATGCTCATCAGGGACGGCACTTTTGACTTGATTGAAATTGCGTTTAAACGACATTTCTTTAAAATAAATAAACGACGAAAATGTCGTCCCTGATTTTCCTGTGCGGACTTCACAGGCTTATTTGGGATGATAATTTACGCAAAAGCATAAATCCGAGTTTTCCCACAATGGACCTCAGGGTACATTTTGAATTAGATTACACTCAATATCATACTTTCTTTTTATTAAACAGCGCAATTTTACCTGTATGAAGCTTCCAAGAATGAAAACAAATATAATGTACCAGCGCCGCTTAAATACCGCTGTTGTCGGGATCGGATCCTGGACACTTCCGGTACCTGGAGAACCGCTCCCGGAGACATGTTCGCTGTTTCCAAAGACGACCGCACCATGCTTCGGGACGGCGATTCCATAGCCTGCCAACCGGGAACTTCCGGCGCCTGCGTTGTCCGCCCTTCGCAAGGGTTGTCGCTCGCCGATTTTGTTCGTCGGAGCGACTGCCAACATACCCGAGAGGGACGGATGCTACTCACCGATGCACTAAGAAGCCACAGGGATCAGCAACTGTTAACTTTAAATTATTAAGAACATTCATTCACATCCTCAGAATTGTCTTGATTAAAGAGGCCTTTTCACAGATTTTGGCATGTTTTGAAGTTTGTCATTTAATGCTCTTTATTGATAAATGAAAACATTGGATTTAAAAAGCTCCAGTAAAAAATCAAGAATAAAATTTTAACAAGAGCACCGCCTTGCGGGTGCAGACCGCTCATCTATTTTCTTTTTAAAGGTGAAGGGACTCTCATTTTCAATCACAAAGGAGGGAGGGGTGGAGTGAAGAGCGGTGCATTGTGTGGGGGTGTGGACATTTATTACATTTTCTTCCAAAAATGCGAAAAAAAGGGAAAAAAAATCGGGGGTGGGGTGTCGTGAAGATCACGAGTTTGTTGTTGTCCTGTGATCGTTTGTTATGTAAGACTACTCCGGTTTTATTGTTATATAATCTTGCCGGAGGTTAGGTTATGTTTCCGGAATATATATGTTATATTACCGGAGTTGTTTCCCGCCTAGAATCATGTTCATGTAATTTGCATGCTTTTCTCGAGTATTTGATGTTTAAATACGAGAGTTTATGTTGTTTAAGTTTAGATTGGATTTGACAGTTTTTTAGGAATGGTTAGAATAGATTTATGTATTTAGGCTATATAACATGGAAATGATTACTATTAGTGTGATAAATAAAGTAAATATTAAAACTAGAAAGTGTTTTGCTTTGTTGGATTAAAAATAAAATATTCGATGTGGCAATTAAATTCCTAAAGTGCAAAAAACGGTTGCACATATACAAAGGTTCGCCACATTGTTTGGTGCCGGAACCCGGGATACCAGGACTAAGTGTATGGAAGTATATGGAATTATTGATTTAAAATCAGTCCTTCTAAAAGAATGTGCTGGTCAACTGGATTATATATCATTCAAAGGATATAGTGATGACAAATTGGAAAAAGTGCATGAGGTAAATACACACTTCATTTCAAAATTGTATGGTAGCATAAAAAAGCACTTAAAAATGAAATAAAAGGCGTGGTGTTAAAGTTAAAAGCAAATAAAAGTTTGTCTCCTTACTTATTTGAAGTGTGTATTCCAATTTGCGATTTCAACACAATGTCTGGAGTAAATCTAAAATATATTAAAGGTGTGCGAACAAGATTCTTCAATGTGTTGGAAAAGGAAGTGTGTGACGGTGAAAATTTTCTTGATGTAGATATATCGTCTTTATCACTTGAAGAGTCTAGTTGTACGAGAAAGCAAATAAATGAATGTAAAGGTAAGATTGCTGTTTACATAGAAAAACTGTCCAATCAGTCTGAAAAGTTAGCAGAGGCTCTAGGTGATACTGATGAAGAACTTACTAACCAATTACTCCAGGAAGATAGTACTTTATCAGAGAAAGCGTTGTCCGTTTCGTATAAGCTGAAATGCTTAGGTGAAGATTTAAAAGAAGGTGAAATGTTTCAACAAAAGAAAGAAAAAGAATATAAAGAAAGTGATTATCTACAGAAGTTCTGTGATTTTCAAATGAATTTACAGCATAAGTTCTTTGCTGAACAACAAGAAAGGAGTGAAACACAATTGAGATTACAGCAGGAGTATAATGAAAAACTAAAAGAAGAGAGAAGTGTTCGGTCGACATCAGTGAAATTGCCAAAACTAGATATTGCTTCATTTAATGGCAATAAACTACTCTGGGTAGATTTTTGGGATTCATTCCAAAGTGCGATACACAATAATGAGAAGTTATCAGATATTGATAAATTCAATTACTTAAAGGGCAAGTTAACTGGTGAAGCCAAGAGTTCTATTGATGGTCTTTCGCTCTCAAATGAAAATTATAGTGTTGCTATTGGAATATTAGAAGAAAGGTTTGGTGACAAACAAGATATTATTGATTTGCATTATAAAAGATTGATTGATCTCGCACCAGCTAGAAATACTACTGAAAGTTTACGGTTTTTCATGGACAAAGCTAAGAAGCATCTCCGTAGCTTAGAAGTGCTTCATGAGAATATAGACCAACATGTATTCGTATCAAT
The DNA here is from genome assembly GCF_020536995.1 of Dreissena polymorpha. Lineage (NCBI taxonomy): Eukaryota > Metazoa > Mollusca > Bivalvia > Myida > Dreissenidae > Dreissena > Dreissena polymorpha. The sequence goes on along the minus strand of NC_068361.1, from coordinate 19,837,360 downwards.
GTTACGCAGTAAAATACCAAGTGATATTCTGTTACAACTTGAGTTGTTAAAAGATGCTGGTAAAATGTGGAGTGTTCAAATGTTGAGAGATGTGTTACGACAATATATTGTGTCAAGGGAAAAAGCTGAAAAGTCCAAACCGACTGATAATTCAAACCAAAGATTAGGACATAAACAACAGTATCCATATAGCAAACCAATGGGACAGTCACATAGAAAACAAGAACATTAATGTGGTGCACTTATGTCAACAGAAAGGAATGCTCCTCCAAAACAGCCTTCACAGAAGTGTAGATTCTGTGATAAGGGACATTTGAGCGATGAATGTCCTACGTTTAAAACAGCGGAAGAAAGAAAGAAACGGATAAAAGGAAGTTGCTTTCGATGCCTTAAAGATAATCATTTAGCAAATGAGTGCAAAAGTTCAAAGATATGTATCTATTGTAAAGCTAAAGATGTTCATCACAGAAGCTTGTGTGACAAAAAGTTTTCAAAGAGTGTAAAGAAGGAAAAGGAAAGTGCACATATATCACAAGAAGTTGAGGAAACAGATGTTACACGTGATGAAAGTGGTCTTCTGTCTTGTGATGAGACTGTATTCATGCAAACTGCAACAGTTAAAGTAACTGGAAAAAATGGTGATAAAAGTGAGCGTGTGCGTTTGCTACTTGACTCCGGTTCACACAGGACGTATATTTCAAAGGAACTTACTGACCGTTTAGGTTTGAAAGAAGAAAGCGAACAGGAAATAAATGTTGTGACGTTTGGAAGCGAAGGGTCTAAAACCATTAAAACAAAATCAACCACATTAAAGGTTATGCTTAAAGATGGCAGTTATATGACCATGACAGCCAATATAGTACCAAAGATCAGTGGGATGTTACATCGTAGTGCTGTGAATAAAATTCAGTTAGAAAAGATGTCTCAGATGACTAGAAATCTACACTTAGCTGATACTATTCCTACAGAAAAGGAAATGCATTCATTGGATCTACTGGTAGGTAATGATTTTTACCTAGATATAGTTAATTCCGAAAAAATTCAAGTGTGTTCTGGATTATACTTACTTTCATCAAAGTTAGGTTGGATTCTGTCCGGGAGAGCAGGATTTGTAAGTGATACAGTTGCTGATGATATGAGTATGTTAATTCTGTCTCATAAAGACAATGACGCCGATGTGAATAATTCTGAATTTGATAGTGTGATGTCTGTTAAGACAAACCTTGAAGAGTTCTTGAGTATCGAAACCATCGGGATTGTGGATCCACCGGAAAGTAGTGATGACGAAAAAGCCATGTTGAACTTTAAAGAGACATTGAATCGAGAAAATGGTAGATATAGCGTAACATGGCCTTGGAAAGGTAACAGCGAGGAACTCCCAGAAAATCGCGGTTTAGCTTGTGGTCGACTTAGGTCACTTGTAAAGAGAATTCAGAAAGAAACTGATTTAATGGAAAGATATGATACAGTGATAAAGGACCAAGTTGAAAAGGGTATTATCGAAAAGGTTGAACGTAATTCCTACAGTGGATCAAAGCATTATATTCCTCACCATGTAGTGATTACACCAGATAAGAACACGACAAAATTGAGAATAGTATATGATGCTTCTGCAAAAGCCAGAAAACAAAGTAAAAGTCTAAATGAATGTTTATTGTGGATCTGTGTTGCTACGAGATCTTTGTGGAATATTTATGAGATTCAGATTACCTGAAATAGGAATTGTCTCCGATATAGAGAAAGCTTTCTTGCAAGTGGAGTTACAACAAACCGAACGGGATGTTACACGGTTTCTGTGGTTTAAGGATTTCACTGAACCAATTATTGATGAAGATCACATCCAGGAATATAGATTTTGTCGTGTTCCTTTCGGTGTGGTTTCTAGTCCCTTTCTATTAGCTGCTACAGTGGAAACACACTTAGATTCATACGATACGAAATTGGCTACTCAGATGAAAGACAACATTTATGTAGATAATATAATCACAGGAGCAGATACTGTTGAGGAAGCAATGACCTTGTACAATGCGGGAAAATCAATGTTTTGTGAAGCAAAAATGAATTTGAGGGAATAGATAACCAACAGTGAAATAGTGAATAGTTTGAAACCCGATATTGACAAAACAAAATCTGAAAAGGTAAAAGTTCTAGGTCACACATGGGACACAAAGTGTGATACGTTTTCAGTTCAAACCTCAAAAGTGATCAACAGTGAATTACCAGCTTCAAAAAGAAATGTATTAAAGCAGATTGCGTCAGTGTATGATCCGTTAGGGTTCTTTGTTCCAGTAACAATTCAAGGAAAGACTTTACTTCAAAAGCTTTTGAGTAAAAAACTAGAATGGGATGATTTACTGGATCCAGAAGATAAAGCTGAATGGGTTGCTATTAAGAGTGATTTGGCGATAATATGTGAGGTTAAACTGAAACGGTGTATTTCTCTATCAGGAGATAAACACAAAATTAATTTCACTCTAGTGTGTTTCTGTGATGCCTCGATCAAAGCATATGCTACTTCAATATACCTTGTGCAAGAGTTTGATGGTGTATCTAAATCTGATATTGTGTTCTCAAAAAGTCGTCTATCTCCAATAAAAGGAATGACCATTCCGAGACTAGAACTATTAGCTGTGTTGATAGGGGTTAGATGTATTTCATTCGTGGAAAAGGAGTTAAATTTACCAATAAAGGATGTGATTGTGATGAGTGATTCCCAGTGTGTGTTACATTGGATATCTTCCAAGAAAGTCCTTCCCGTGTTTATTGAAAACAGAATTAAAGAAATAAGAAGTCATGACAAGATAGAATTTCGTTATGTTAACACGAAACAAAATCCAGCAGATATTGCCAGTCGTGGGTGTCCTCTCGAAACTTTACAAGAATACGACATGTGGTGGTATGGACCAGAATGGCTAACTCATCCTCAAGAGCAATGGCCAAACTGTGAAAGCGCAGAGGAAATGTGTTCAAAAATGAAACCAGAAAAGGAATCAGTTGAGTCTCCAAACGAGAGCATTATGATCTCGCAAACAGGAATTAGTGAACCCCCATTTGGTATTGAAGTACACAAGTACTCTTCCTCTACAAAACTCATACGAATAACGGCTTGGTGTAGACGTTTTTTACTCAGGTTAAAAGGTGAAAAGACTAGTTCAAGGTGTTTAACGAGCGAGGAATTGCAAGCAGCTGAGATGTTATGGCTGAAACATGTACAAATGAAACATTATTCCAGTGTGTTCGAGTCTATGGATACTAAGAAACAGACAAGTATTGCTTTACAGTTAGATCTTAAAATTGATATCTGTGGTATAATAAGATGTGGTGGAAGGTTAGAACATGCAGAGTTAAGTGAAGCTACACGGTTTCCAATATTGTTACCAAAAAATGAGCGTTATACTAATTTGTTAATTGAAAAAGTACACAAAAGATTGTTACACTGTGGTGTATCTCAAACGTTAAGTGAAATAAGACAACATTATTGGATACCTCAAGGGAGAGCAGTGGTTAGAAAAGTGTTAGCAAGTTGTAAAGTGTGTCGACGGTTTGAGGGTGGTGCGTATAAACTACCACCTATGGCTTCTCTACCAAGTTCACGTGTGTCTAGGACTACGCCTTTTTCAAAGATCGGTCTTGATTATCTTGGACCACTGAATACAAAAGAAAACAGAGACTCAGTTACACAAAAGGTTTGGGTATGCCTATTCACCTGTCTCGTAACTAGAGCGGTACATCTCGAATTGGTATCAGACATGTCAGCACAATCATTTCTACTGTGTTTGCGTCGATTCATTGCTGCCAAGGGTACACCTATTGAAATCATTAGCGATAACGCTCAACAGTTCAAACTATCAAGTGACGTAATTAAACGGATTTGGAGTGATACTGTGAAACACGAGGACGTTCAAAATTACGTTTCAGGAGAAGGAATAAAATGGACATTTATCATAGAATTAGCCCCTTGGATGGGAGGCTTTTATGAACGGTTAGTGGGCATCGTAAAACGTGCACTACGCAAATCAATAGGCCGGAAAATTCTGACATTAGAACAGTTAACAACGCTACTAAAAGAAAGTGAAGCTGTTGTCAATTCACGACCATTGGTTTATGTTGGAGAAGATCTGAAGTCATCCATTACTCTCACGCCAAGGCATTTTTTATGTTTGAATCCGCATATAGGTATACCGGAAATGGAAGACGATACCAATGATCCAGAATATAAACCATTCGAAAGTAGTGCTGATAAATTGCTAAAAATATGGAAAAAAGGTCAACGTATTGTCATGCCCTAGATTGTTTATGAAAACATGTGTTTATGTTCATGTACATTGTTCATTTTTACCGTTTATGTTTTGCATCTAAATGACTATGTCACTGTTATTTAATGCTTTTATTGGATGCTGTGTGGAAGTTAGAGCTGATAACAGCCGATGCCTACCTTTTGCGCTTCTTTATTATTTGTAATATCCTTTTTAAAAGTCTCATTGTTTAAACGTCTGTTAATGTGGCAGCCATTTTTGCATAAACAGGAAGTTGATTTCCTGATGCTGACATAAGTGCCTTCTGGGTAGTTTACACTGACTACAGTATTTTGACAGTTTCGTCATACAATACATCTTTTGTTAAATACTCATATTCCTTCTTAAAAATTGTTTAAAAAGGTAATAGTCATCTTTATAAATGATTTATTGATTTAATTGATATGTATTTGACTACTGCTTCATTGTAATATCGTCAGAAATATCATTTTAATATGAGTGACATTTACCGTGTCAAGAACGCTCAAATTTTATTGTGCGCTCTTGCGCGCTTTACTGCTCGTTGTTTGTGCGCTTTTTGTGCACAATTCATATGTGCGCTTTTACGTTATTATTGCACAACGTTATGTGTGCGCTTTTGGAGAGTATAAAAGGCACTGAAAATTCTCATTCGAGGACTCTGAACTTTGTTTTCCTAGGTGTGAGACCTATTTTATTTTTCTTATATAAGCATTTAAAATACATTTTTCAATAAGACTTAGCTATTAAAATTCAGACTGAATTTTATAAATACTTAAAAATTGCATTTGTCATCTTTTTAGAACGTTATAAAATAGAAAGTGCAAATACTTAACATGACACATGTACGTGTATATTGCTGTATTATAATGTAAATGTCTGAAAATTAATCTGTCTGTTAAGAAATATATATATTGAAAGTTGTTATTTATTTATTCGTGATGAATGAATAAAATTTAGAAAGGTTATAAATCTTGAGTTTGTATATTTTTTTGACAATTTTAAAACAACTGAATAGGCAAAATGTTATTCTTAGTTTACTGTTTATCAGAGTCCATTTTAGTTCCATGTTAAACTTGAATAAAAGCTTCAAGTTTGGAAAAGTTAAAGAAACTGAAGTAAAATCACAGCTACCGCTCGGCTCGTGACATAATTTATGGTGGCAGCGAAGTGGAATCTTTGATTTCTACATAGATTCAGCGATTGAATCCAGTCTTCGAAAGCAAAATGTCAGACTCCGAATCAGAACAAGAGAATGAAGTATTCTTCAGAACAGCAGCTAACCAGCATTCTGAAGAACCATATCAAGAAAATAAAACAGCACCATCATCATCTAAGTCCAGTACCCCTAGATTAAACAAAAGTGTTTCCAACGTAGAAATGTCAAATGGCAATACAACCGACTGGATGAAAGATGCAGTCACAAATATGGTGTCAATGCAAAATCAGATGTCAAATGCTTTACAGAATGTTACAACACTTCTAGCAAATTTATGTGATAAAAACAACAAACAAGTACACATTTCCCCCCAGGAACAGGAAGCAAACAATAACCATTTCCGTAATGACAGAGGTCAGGGTGAACAAATGTGGGACATTGGCTACCAGCACCCAAGGGAGAACAGGTCTTATGACAGGCAAACAAGAAGTGTAAACCCTCATAAATGCAGTTCAAGCATGAAAATCCCTTCTTTTACTGGCAAAGATGAGTGGAAAGTATGGATTAACAGGTTTGAAATTATTGCTGAAAGACTTCATTGGAATGAAGAAGAAAAACTTGACAATTTATTACCAAAATTGCAAGGCAGTGCTGGTGAATTTGTGTTCACTCAACTGAATCATGAAGTTTTAACCAACTATAGAGAACTTGTTAGTGAAATTAACAACAGATTTAGGGTCATAGAAACTCCAAGAACTTTTGCTGTAAAATTTAGCAAACGAGATCAGAAAGTAGGTGAAACAGCTGAGGAGTATGCTGCAGAACTTAAACGTCTGTATGACAAAGCCCATACATGGAGAGACTACAGAACACGGCAAGAAGATTTAGTGAGAAGATTCCTGGACGGTCTACGAGATGAAGAAGTGCGGTCAGAAATTGAGTTTATTAAGGAACCCGAGGACATTGATGAAGCAGTGTACCATGTTGTAAATTACATACAAACCAGAACTAGGCATCAATTTCACGATGACAGAAAGAGAAAATTTGTGCGTAGAACTTCGGGATCAGAAAATGAAATAGATTATGAAGTGATTGAAACAGATAATGACGACACTAGCCAACATGCCTATAGAGTCCCAAACAAGAGCCAGCAAAAGCAATTTAATTCAGAAAATACCAAAACATGTGGCATGAAGACTGATATTTCAAGAGAGGCTGCAAAAAGCAAAGAAACTGATGTATTGCAACAAGTTCTGGAAAAACTAAACCAGTTAACCCAAGCCCAACAACAACAACAAACAACTGAACATGGTTTTAAGCAAAAGCTCAAGACAATTAAATGTTATTCTTGTAACCAAGAAAATCATTTTGCTAGGGATTGTCCATTGAAAAATGCCAGGTATCAGAATGAGCAAGTTGCACGAAAAGACTTCTATCAAAATCAGCCTTTAAACTTGAAAGGACCAAGCCGATTGGCCGAGGGGAGGTCCTGGCAAGCATAAATGGCCATGATGACTCAGCAAGTGTAGCCGAAGAAATTGTGCGGCGCAAAAGAGCATTTAGTAGTGGTGTCTATATCAAAGGTAATATTGAAAATGTGCCAGTTATTTTAACAACTGATACCGGAGCAACAAGAACAATCATTTCAGACAGAGTTTACAATAAATTGGACCCTAAAATTAGACCTCAGCTTAACAAATCAGCTTGTTTGACAGGTGCAAGTGGAATTCCTTTAAAAGAATGTGGAAAAGCATTTTTTAACATTGAATTAGGGCCAGTCTCAATGTACAAAGAATTGATTGTTGCTGAAATTGAGGATGATGTTTTGTTAGGAATAGACATTCTGCAAAATGATGATGGAGGTCCCGCAGATATACTTTTGTCCAAAGGAGTAATAGTTTTGAAAGGCAAAAATATACCATGTATTCAAATTGGAATGAAAAACAATGTTCGAAAAGTAACAGCAGCTGACCATTTCATCATTCCACCTCTCAGCGAAGCGGTCATTGATGTGTTTATTGAGCGTAAAGAATCAGATGATGTGTCTAAAAAAACAGACTTTATTGTAGAACCTACACAACACTTTTGTGAAACATATCCATTGAAGATGGCCTCAGTATTAGTTGATATAAATAGAAACCCGACAAGCAAAATACGTCTTTTAAATCCATTCCCATATAGTGTAGATATTAATCAAGACTCAGTATTAGGCCAAGCCGAACAAATCGACAGTATAAAAAGTACACTTAAAGGTCAAGAACACACAGCGGAAGAGGGCAATAATTTCTCTGTACGCCAAGTTACTATCAGTAACAAATCAGATCAAATCATCATTAAGGTAAAAGAAGAGATATCCTTGGAAAATAAAGAAATTCCAAAACACTTAAAAAAATTGTACCAAACGCCTGTTAAAAACTGCAGTGAACAAGAAAATCAAGTTATAGCAAATCTGCTAGCTAGGTTTCAAAACAGTTTTTCTAAAAATGACCTTGACATTGGTTTGACAAATGTAATAGAGCCCCCTATCAATACAGGTGATACACAAACAGTGAAACAAGCTCAAAGAAGAGTGTCAATGGTTTATGCCGAAGCAGGAAAAAGGGGAATAGAAGAATTACTGGACAAGGGAGTAATAAGAAAGATCAGGATCAGTCCAAGAAACCCACAGTGTAATGGCCGGACAGACCGTTTTAACAAAAATCTAGGATGCTTCGCAGGGGCTTATAGAGCCACACCTAGTGAGTCGACCACATTGACCCCAAACCTTACCATTGGCAGAGAAGTCCGTTTACTATCAGAGTTGGTGTTTGGTAGCACAACAACATGCGACAACAACACTATTACAACGTACGGAGATTATGTCGACTGGCTGCGGTCAAGATTTCAAAAGGCACATCAGGTAGCAAGGGATCACCTTGGGACTGCTGCCAAGCGCAACAAAGCAGTTTATGATGCAAGAGTGTCAATAAACATTTACAACACTGGTGATGTTGTTTGGTATCTCAATGAAGCAAGAAAGCCTGGAATAGCACCGAAGTTAGAACGAACATACGATGGTCCTTTTCTGGTGAGCAAGAAAATTTCAGAAGTGAATTTCAAGTTACGACTAGACAAGCAAGGAAATGAAAAAATTGTTCATCATAATAAACTCAAGCCATACGAAGGAGATCAAGTGCAAAAATGGATTCTGAAAGAACAACGGAAGTTAAAAGTTTAAACCATGATGTTTCATATTGTGTTTTAATATATTTTGTGTGCAGTTATAAAATTTGTTTTAGTGATGTACATGAGTGTAAACCAAGATTGTATGAACTTCATTGCATTAGATGATGCAGAGAAAAAGATTTCATTGTGTATTTATTTGTGTCTTAAAAATGTGTATTTTTAAAACTGTAAAAGTATTTGCACCTCAAAAATCACAATGGATACATAGTTATGAAAAAATCAGCTCTTGTAATTGTTGTAATAAGTAATGTCAACAAAAGAAAACAGTATTTGTGATGGAATAGTGCTAATGTGATTCTGTTATAGAAGAGATGTATAGTTAACTTGTGGCATGATTAAGTTGTGAAGTTAAAATGTCAGAGAGTTGTTTAAAGTCTTAAGAACGGGTATTCACTGTATTGAATAGGGAAAGGTTGACCTTAAGTATGGTCGGGAATGAATCACCATGTGTGATGGGCAATGAGCCGGGAACCGATTGATAAAATGCAATGATTAAGAATAAGAACGGGTTTTGAGTCTGACAAAATAATTGTTATCAAGTTAACAGTGCAACAGAAAGCACAGCAGTGAATTTGAGCGTTGTTGATATTTTGCATTTGAATTTTCGTCAGTGAAATGATTCAGTGCAATTGGGTGTTAAATTCATCAGAATTTGAACGAAATCAATTATTTATTTATTTTTTAATTTTAATTTCGGCGAAAGGAAATATACATAATCCAAAGACATAAGTGGAGAACAGTTATTTGTAAGTGATGTGATGTGACTAAAAATATGTTTCAGAAGAAAAGTAACAACATGCTTGTTATTCATTTTCAGTCGACAATCCAATCATCTTTCCATCATGTCTCAATTCTCATCCAGTAGTCAACGTCGTCGCGCCTATCAGTGCCTGAAATGCTACCATCGGATGGACAAAGTGTACATTGAGGCGAAATACCGCGTGTACAACCATTTCCTGAAGGAGCACATGAGTCTGGATCAAGCTCCATACTACTGTCGTCTGTGCCTCTTCAGATGTTTCAAACGCGAAGAACTGGAAAAGCATGTTCACAGTTTCCGTCGTCATGCACTTGTGCTCCAGGAGAAAAACATCCCTGACAGTCCAGAGTTCCTTGTCAGTAATCAATCTCCATATCTCATTACTGACCGGGATGTTGCTGTCCTTTCTGCTGAAGAAAGCAAACGCCATTGGCTCTCTATCTCCAAGAAGCCTGACATTCTGTCTCAAGCCATACAGTCTGTGCTTCCAGACCTGAGTCCTGTCAGCAACTGGCCACTGTCTCCTTTCCTACAGCAATCTTCTCCAGCACAACCGTCCAGACTTACTCCTCTTCAGACATTTCAACCTCAACCCATCACCTACGTCAACCTCTCGGAATGCATATGCCCCCTGCAACAACTGATCAATGTCATCGGAACATCAACAAACACCCCAACGCTAGCACCAAATCAACTAACCCTGACCAGCCTCCCACCATCTCACACCGCACAAACAGAAGCACCTCAAGCCATAATCGACCAAGAAGATCCTTTGACCACTCTGCCAACCATCGAAGAATGTCGTGCTCTTGCCCCTGAAACAACATCTGACTCCAGCTCTTCATCTGGCTCTTCATCATCTTCATCATCAGTCTCATCCAACTCTTCTGTTAAGAGACACAATGAACTAATGGCTGTGTTGGCAGACATCAATAACAACTTGAAAAATATACACACAGAAATCAACAAGCAGTATCGCTTCAATTGTGACTTCACAAAGAGCATGGCAGACCTCACTGACATCCTGAGGAGTCAAAACCAACCCACACAACCAGCAGCTGAGTGTCCCCCACCCACATATCATTATCCGGATTACAGCCACAGCAACACCCATCACCGTCTTGACCATTCTGCAACTGAAACATCTACCGTCCGATACAACCAGCACCGTGACCGTTCTCCTTTGCGCCCCAGAAATCACGACTCGAGGGACAGACATGACAAGGAAAACCACCGCGACAGAAGATTCGTGCATCGTCGTATGTATTAGTTGTATGAAACATTGAAACATTGTCATTTCACTTACAATAAACCTTGAATAACATCTTTTAAAGCTTTGCATATTCAGGATTGTATCATTTAGTGCTTTAAATTATCTAGTCATTTTGTTTAGAAGGTTTAATAATTATTTAAGTATAAATGTTTGCAAGTGAATACTTGTTGACTAATTAACTTTGGTATTCAAGTTGAAATATGGTATTCAAGATTTTCTTGAGAGTAATTTTTTTGTTGTATGTAAAAATATTGCTGAACAGTCAGTTAAATTATTTACATTGTGTTTACTTGTACAAATTGGAAGTCTAGTCATCACATTGTTTATATTGACTTTCTCTGATCTCAAATAATTTATTATTGTACATAGAATTGAAATTTGTTGTGATTGTTTTTACAGCATTTTGTTGTATGGTAGTTCTTGTGCTTTAAGCAGTGAAACATAACACTGTACAAAGTGTTGTACCTTAAAAAATGCTCTAAATCACACTGTACAAAGTGTTTATTTTTTTTTATATATTACAGTTTTACTGATATTGTAACTGTTAGAGAGTTAAAGAGCAAGTTTTTAATTACTTAATTATTTAAAGGAGGACCTTTAAAATTGAAGGAGGGGTAATGTCATGCCCTAGATTGTTTATGAAAACATGTGTTTATGTTCATGTACATTGTTCATTTTTACCGTTTATGTTTTGCATCTAAATGACTATGTCACTGTTATTTAATGCTTTTATTGGATGCTGTGTGGAAGTTAGAGCTGATAACAGCCGATGCCTACCTTTTGCGCTTCTTTATTATTTGTAATATCCTTTTTAAAAGTCTCATTGTTTAAACGTCTGTTAATGTGGCAGCCATTTTTGCATAAACAGGAAGTTGATTTCCTGATGCTGACATAAGTGCCTTCTGGGTAGTTTACACTGACTACAGTATTTTGACAGTTTCGTCATACAATACATCTTTTGTTAAATACTCATATTCCTTCTTAAAAATTGTTTAAAAAGGTAATAGTCATCTTTATAAATGATTTATTGATTTAATTGATATGTATTTGACTACTGCTTCATTGTAATATCGTCAGAAATATCATTTTAATATGAGTGACATTTACCGTGTCAAGAACGCTCAAATTTTATTGTGCGCTCTTGCGCGCTTTACTGCTCGTTGTTTGTGCGCTTTTTGTGCACAATTCATATGTGCGCTTTTACGTTATTATTGCACAACGTTATGTGTGCGCTTTTGGAGAGTATAAAAGGCACTGAAAATTCTCATTCGAGGACTCTGAACTTTGTTTTCCTAGGTGTGAGACCTATTTTATTTTTCTTATATAAGCATTTAAAATACATTTTTCAATAAGACTTAGCTATTAAAATTCAGACTGAATTGTATAAATACTTAAAAATTGCATTTGTCATCTTTTTAGAACGTTATAAAATAGAAAGTGCAAATACTTAACATGACACATGTACGTGTATATTGCTGTATTATAATGTAAATGTCTGAAAATTAATCTGTCTGTTAAGAAATATATATATTGAAAGTTGTTATTCATTTATTCGTGATGAATGAATAAAATTTAGAAAGGTTATAAATCTTGAGTTTGTATATTTTTTTGACAATTTTAAAACAACTGAATAGGCAAAATGTTATTCTTAGTTTACTGTTTATCAGAGTCCATTTTAGTTCCATGTTAAACTTGAATAAAAGCTTCAAGTTTGGAAAAGTTAAAGAAACTGAAGTAAAATCACAGCTACCGCTCGGCTCGTGACAGTATATTAGATATGTTTTGGACGATTTGGAGATCTGAGTACCTCTTAAGTCTCCGAGAACGAACACAGCGTAAACATAAATCGCATAGAATACAGTGTTCCGAAAATCCAAGTGTTAATGATATAGTATTAATCAAAGATGACGTTGCTCGTGGTCAATGGAGAATAGGGAAGTTGATTAAACTGAATGTGAGTCGTGATAGTCGAATTCGATCAGCAGAACTTGTAACTGGCAAAGGAAAATTACTGAAAAGACCGTTAAACTTGTTGTACCCATTGGAACTTGCTTGAAATAATGAAGAATAGTTAATGTAAATAAGAAATTATACAAAATACAAAATATAAAACATTTTTTTTCAGGGTAGGGTCGCATACAGGCGAATTGTGTAAATAATTTAGTTCAGAAAATAGATTTTATGTACAGATATATAATATGCAACTCCGGTTAGACCGGAGCTATGCTTGATGATAAAAGGGAAAAACACGTGAATTTAGTGTTTCATATGTATTTACCGGAGCAAAAGTTCCGTTATATTGTCAGACCGGAGCATAAAGCAAAAGCGTTTTCTATGTTTCATGATAAAAGTGAAAAACATGATAAAAGTGAAAACCACGTGAATCTAGTGTTTCATATGTATGTACCGGAGCAAAAGTGATATACCGTAGTAATGTTTTGTAGTAGGCAACTAAAGCGTAAAACACGTGAAATTCGTGCTATATGTGTATAAATATAGCTGTAAATGCCGTACTAAGTGATGTACTGTTTCAGTGTTTTGTTATTATTTAGCGAAGTGCGGACGTTTATTCTTTAAACAATGTTTCTATGTACAATGTGTGATAAATTATACAGACACAAGAGGAATCTTGATAGACATGTAAAAGAAAAACACTCTAATTTGAAACATTACAAATGTGTGGAAGAATTCTGTACGTCTAAGTTTATCCGACGTGGATATCTGTTAGACCATTTGAACTCTGTACACGGATATCCTAGAGCTGAAGCAAGAACGTTAACGCTTTCAGCCAAACGTGAAGATGTTGTCAAATTAAACACATACTACGAGACTTTGTCATCATCGGACGATGACATTTTCGATATGATCGCCGAACAGGAGGAGTATCTCCAGGAACATCGGAAAGCTGTCGATAATTTCAATCTCGACATGTTGACTTCAACTTATAATGACATTAGTTCACCGGACGTCAGTATATACCCAGATGATAGTGACGTTAATGTTCAAACGTCCAACAACACTTCAGGGGATGACGCCAATGTTGACGTCAATGTGCCGGATACCGTCGATAATTTCAATCTCAACATGCTGACTTCAACTTATGATGACATGAGTTCACCGGACGTCAGTATATACCCAGATGATAGTGACGTTAATGTTCAAACGTCCGACAACACTTCAGGGGATGACGCCAATGTTGACGTCAATGTGCCGGATACCGTCATTTCAAAATTGGACGTCAGTATACACCCAGCTGAGTCGGATTACGTCAATGATATTGATAACGATTCCCACATCGGTGATAATTCTGAGGATGTTATCGTCATTAGTGATGTAAGTGATGATGAACTGGTTCCAGTAGTGACTGAATCCGGAAAATGTCTATCTGTGGAAAGGCGATCGCTAAGAACGGAAGTGGAAGTCTGGACGAGGACCGGGATAAGATTTACCACCTACAGCGGAAATGAGCCTTTGTTTCGTTGGGCTCGATATGAAGATGACTTTTATAACTACACCATGAAGCAGTAACTTTACAACAAAAACTAGTGTCATATACACATGTTGGGACAATTACACATAGTAATACTTATACATTATTTCTTGGGATTTGATTAACATTTGAATGCCATTGATGGTAAACATTGTACCTATATCTAGTTAAGATTGAATTTATGTTTGTAATGATGAAAATTGTATGTTCATGTATAATTTTGATCGTGAAATTGTTTGTTTTTTTTCATATCACATTATATTTGTATATGATTATTAATGATATCTATTAAGTGTCATTCTCAGTCGGGAGTGTCGTGAAGTTCACGAGTTTGTTGTTGTCCTGTGATCGTTTGTTATGTAAGACTTCTCCGGTTTTATTGTTATATAATCTTGCCGGAGGTTAGGTTATGTTTCCGGAATATATATGTTATATTACCGGAGTTGTTTCCCGCCTAGAATCATGTTCATGTAATTTGCATGCTTTTCTCGAGTATTTGATGTTTAAATACGAGAGTTTATGTTGTTTAAGTTTAGATTGGATTTGACAGTTTTTTAGGAATGGTTAGAATAGATTTATGTATTTAGGCTATATAACATGGAAATGATTACTATTAGTGTGCTAAATAAAGTAAATATTAAAACTAGAAAGTGTTTTGCTTTGTTGGATTAAAAATAAAATATTCGATGTGGCAATTAAATTCCTAAAGTGCAAAAAACGGTTGCACATATACAAAGGTTCGCCACATGGGGGGGGGGGGTGGGGGGGGGGTGGGGGGGATTCTTGGGTGCGATGGTTGGACGGTATTTCAAACATAAAATAATAAAAATAAATATTTGTGTTTTTTAACCGTTTCATAAAAAAAATTGGGTGGGGGTGAGGTGGGGGGGGGGTATAGTGTGAGGGTGTGGTGGTAATTTGTGAGATGATCTTAAAAAAAAAAAAAAAAAAAAATAGGGGGGGGGGGATTCGGGTGGGGGGAGGGGGGGGTGGGGGGGGATTCTTGGGTGCGATGGTTGGACGGTATTTCAAACATAAAATAATCAAAATAAATAGTTTTGTTTTTTAACCGTTTAAAAAAAAACTGGGGAGGGGGTGGGGTGGGGGGGGGGGTATAGTGTGAGGGTTTGGTGGTCATTTGTGAGATGATCTTAAAAAAAAAAAAAAAAAAAAAAAAAAAAAGGGGGGGGGGTTGGGGGGGGGGGGGGGCACGGGCGATGGTTTGGGTGGAGTCTATTGTGGTATGTCAGGTAAGAGTAGTTTTGTCAAAGTATCAATCAAATCTAATCATAAATAAAGAAGTAATGGCAATTTTAGAGAAATTTAATAATTTGACCTTGAGAGTCAAGGTCATTCAAAGGTCAAGGTAAAATTCAACTTGCCAGGTACAGTAACCTCATGATGGCATGAATGTATTTGAAGTTTGAAAGCAATTGCCTTGATACTTAAGAAGTAAAGTGGATCGAAACACAAAATTTAACCATATATTCAAAGTTACTAAGTCAAAAAAGGGCCATAATTCCGTGCAAATAACATCCAGAGTTATGCAACTTGTCCTTTTACTGTACCCTTATGATAGTTTGCGAGTGTTCCAAGTATGAAAGCAATATCTATGATACTTTAGGGGTAAAGTGGACCAAAACACAAAACTTAACCAAACTTTCAATTTTCTAAGTATAAAGGGCCTATAATTCCGTCCAAATGCCAGTCAGAGTTACATAACTTTGCCTGCACAGTCCCCTTACGGTAGTTAGTAAGTGTTGCAAGTATGAAAGCAATAGCTTTGATACTTAAGGAATAAAATGGACCTTAACACAAAACTTAACCAAAATTTTCAATTTTCTAAGTATAAAAAGGGCATATAATTCTGTCAAAATGCACGCCAGAGTTATCTAACTTTGCCTGCCCAGTCCCCTCATGATAGTAAGTAAGTGTACCAAGTTTGAATGCAATAGCATTGATACTTTCTGAAAAAAGTGGACCTAAACGCAAAACTTAACCAAAATTTTCAATTTTCTAAGTATAAAAAGGGCACATAATTCAGTCAAAATGCACGCCAGAGTTATCTAACTTTGCCTGCCCAGTCCCCTCATGATAGTAAGTAAGTGTACCAAGTTTGAATGCAATAGCATTGATACTTTCTGAGAAAAGTGGACCTAAACGCAAAACTTAACCGGACGCCGACGCCAACGCAGACGCCGACGCCGACGCCAAGGTGATGACAATAGCTCATATTTTTTTTTCAAAAAATAGATGAGCTAAAAAGGGCAAAAAGTAGCCCTCAGCAGGGCTCGAACCAGTGATCTCCGGAGTAAAAACCAATTAGACGCTCGGCCATCCTGCCAAGTATGTCTGAGAGACGTATTTTATACGACAACAACAGAACTCTCCAAAATATTCAATCGTTTCGCGTTGCAACGCCTTATAAATTTCAGGGTTTTAAATCGTCAAAAGATGCATATAATTTCTATATTAGACCATGGTAAATGTTCAGTATTACTGTTTCCTCACACATATCCTAACTAAAACGAAAATTTGCGAATCTGAAACAACTTTTTTCAAATGTGTCAATTTACCAAAACGTGAAAAGATCCCTTTAAATTCATTATTATGTTTGCAAACCTCTTTTTTCAAACAATAGGGCCTTGTTAATGGTATTCAATGATCGAACATGAACCATTTGTGTGATAATCAAAATCACATATGTATTACATCGAACCTTTACCAATATACGATGTCTAGAAATGTCAATATGTCCAGCTTGCTCATTTTAAAAAGCAATAAAGCGTCTAGACTTGATAACATTGTATCTAGAATACTTAAACTGTGCGGTAATACCATTGCTATTTAAATTACTTCAATGATTATTGAACGTATTGAGAATGGAACTTTTCAGGACCAAGTTAACACTTTCGCACAAAGGTTCAGATATCAGTCATGAAAACAAATGTGTAGGCTAATTACCTCACTCCAAACCATATAACAATCTTTGAGAAATACTTGAGAAATATTTGAGAGATACAATGCAATGAAAAACTAGATATGTTTTCTCTCAGATTTAACAACTAGGGCATGCAGATTTGTTTGTAAACAAAAGTGAGGGCATTGATGAAATACCGCGAGATAAGTCGACATACATGTTACGTACTTGATTTTGACCTTCGAATTAGGCGAACACAGATCATTAGAACTTTAAGATGGTAAAGAATCACTACACGTATCGTCTATTTTCAATGTAAAGCAATTCATAACAGGCACAAGTTATAACTATAAATGGATAAAGAGATGCATTATCAGTTTAGACTTGACGGTTATAAAATATACACGATATGGTTTGTATCATACATGCAGATCTATATAGAATATTTACCAACCATGAACGTGTTAACAAGACTTACAATGAACACAATACATGTTACCTCAAATATGTGTAGTTGCAATAATTCAACTATCAGCTTTATAAC
Source organism: Dreissena polymorpha (assembly GCF_020536995.1). Lineage (NCBI taxonomy): Eukaryota > Metazoa > Mollusca > Bivalvia > Myida > Dreissenidae > Dreissena > Dreissena polymorpha. The sequence goes on along the minus strand of NC_068361.1, from coordinate 19,819,715 downwards.
GGACTGCCAGACCCTTTGATAATTTTTGCTATGGCGGCTCTGGCAGTCCATATGCACCCCTTCATAAACAGGGGTGCAGTTCAGCGCAGCGAATCCGTGCGCTTCACTAAACAGACGTCGTTCGAGACAAATTGAGGAAAATAATGAATAAACTTCATAAACATGTTAAATTTACCTGAATGGCAACCTACGGATGTTATCCTTTGCATGCACCCTATAAAAACACGACGCTGTTTCAATACACTCTTCTCGTTGGCATTTCTATTTTGAAATTTGAAACAGGTTATTCTCTGTCGAATATTCGATTTCGTTGTCGACTTAAGGCTACATAACACTTCTGAATATAGGCAAGTTTTCTAATGCAGTTCTGAACAGTATACGTTAGCCATCCGGCACACAACATGTTTTGTTTCGTTAATATTTTTTGTTGTATGTGTTGTATTTTGTCTGTATTGGTATTATTATATCTCTTATCGCATTTTTTTAATGTGGTGAGTGTAATAATAAACTGGTAAACTTAGTTCATGTCACGGCGAACGAAGCTATCTACATTAGATTTTCTTAGTGTGGTTTCTACAACCCGAAATGATGCTCTTAAAATATGTTACGATAGTATGTTTTCATTTCATACTTTGATTGATATAACAAGAAGACTATCAGAATGTCCGTTATATAATTAAATGAACAACGGCGGTCATTTCGTTTAAGCTGTGTAACATTACGGAGTAAAATTATAAATAATATAAAATAAAAAAGTCAGTATTATGCGGAAAGAAATATATTCAACATTATACGTACCACAATACAAATAATAATTTAGAATTATATGCAACACAATATGAGTAATAACTAAATATGATTACAAAATAAAATGGTTTTGCATATAGAGATGTATTGCATAACAAAATACAATCATGCACTCGTAATTTTCCATATGTACATAATGAACGAACAACCACCTACGACCAACCACCTTCCGTCTACTGTCCAATTTCTGCGAAAGCTGCCTCATCTTTGTCACAAACGTTTTCCGCGATACCGATCGTTTTTCGCTTTGGATATTTTTAAATGTTTTATGGGACCTCGTCCCGACGACTCTGCATAGATTTTCTGCTTGTAAAAAAGTGACGATGGCTTTTAAGTCCTCTTCCCGGCGGAATTATTTTTTCCCGGAGAACTGTTTGACAAGGTTGGTGTAAGTCTCCTGAATTCTCTGGGGAAGCCACCGGCAATCTTTCCGTGCCTCTCCAGGGTGTCCGCAGTCGTTCTGGCTCCAACCGAGCTAATGCTCTCTGATGAAAATAACAATGCAAATGAAGCACGGTCGTTTTTATTAATTAAATAGATAAAATAAAAATGCATAACTAGTAAAAGATATAGAATATCTCCATAGACTTTGACTTAATTGGGTCCGTGTATACTAGTAAGCAAGACTCTAAGATATTTTAAGTAGCATGCTGCCAAATGTCTTTCGTTCAGAAACGTTTTATATTTGAATTACCTTTAAACTCTCGATTTAGGAATTCGTTGACAAGGTCCGCCTCCAGGTTGTTACCGATCCCACCTCGCAGGTTGACGGTTCGATTCCATATAAGGTCATTTCTTAGACGTTCTGGCAACCATCCGTTGGTTGCTGGAAAGATATACCAGATACTGTTTAAGGACATCTGAGAAGAACTGAATGCACACGCACGCACCACAAGCCCCACACACAAAGATGATATATACGTATGTTGATGTTGTTTAAAAGCGTACAAGTAGAACCATCGTGGGATGTAAATAGTAGTCAAGTAATTGCGTAAGCTTACATGATATTAGACGATGACCTAGTATTATGTACTTCGGGTGGTTGCGTAGAAAGAAATGCAACAAGTCTGATTTCCAGAATGCCACAATCGTATTTCCGTCATTGTGACGTATCGCGTCTCTCCGACATAGATCGTTGAGGCCTTCCCAAACCAGCCTCTGTGTATACCGGAATTTTGCATCGGCGTGCGGTTTTCGGGCAGCCCTTTTATCAGCCCTCTTGCAGTCTACGCTGCAGTACCAGACATCATCTGTTAAAAGAAGGCCATGAATTTTGTTTAGTTGAATACGTGGGTGACACGAGGAAATTGTACAACGGAAATATATTGCTTTGTTGTTGTTTATTGACGTTGTGATAACCCGCATTTCTTGTATGAATTATCGGCAATTTGTTCAAATTTAAGTGTATGGGTGGGGGGGGGGCAATCACGACACAAACTTATGAAAATTACATGGCCTACCTTCTTTTGGTAAGCTGTCAGTTGTCAGACCGACACACCCAGCGTGGAACCAGCTTCCCCGGGTGCACTGACGGTTGCAGCACTCAACCATGCCCTCGTCCTTTGTGCGTGTGCATGTGTAGAATTTTGAAAGAACGGACATGCATTCAGCGCTGCAGTACCATGTTTCTGGTAAGTTGTCGGCATCAAGGCTGACGCGCTCCAAATGGAACCATGTTCCATAAGGGCATTCCACATTTAATCAATTCTTCATTGTCGTCATCATCCATTGAACCTGAGAAAAATAGTCATTTTCAATACATTAAAAGATTTAACTGTAATTCACAATCTAACATGTTTAACGTTATATTAACCTTTATATAACGCATTCTTTATGTTCTAATGGTAGTTGTCCGCAAAGGGACATACATACGGTGTATGCTGTTCATATACTAATTAAAACACGATTATCTTTCAAAAAAATAGTTATAAAATGATTGCTTTACACAAAGTTTGAGTTTCTATAAACGATCCTTAACATAAACCTTTTGTATTATCAAATTGTCCGCGGTAAACGTGGGGCGCGGGAACATTCTTAGTTTCTGTTTATGAAAAAAGATTGAAATGTAATGAAATACTTCTTAACACATGCGCATTTTGATCAAGCTCATGAACAGCGTGAAAACTCATTTTATTTAAACGCAGTATGTGAGCGTGGGTTCGAATCTCAAAATGACTCGGTATCGGTGTTATTTTTTTACTTCCGTTTATTAGTTTCTTACAATCTTTAATTTGTTCCGAACTCAACACCATTTCTTATAAGAAAATGACATTTACGCATGAACAGCTAACCTTGTCGACAGAAGTACCACTTATCGTCTGTAGCGATGTCATCGTCGTTCAGGGTGATTGGGTACCATATTTTGTCGACGATGGCTACTGTCGCGGCATTGAGGTCTTCAAGCGTCAACTCGGCCTCCTCGTCCAGTGACGTCAAGCCAAGTTCGTCCAGGGCAAATGTGATCACATAGCCCTCTGTCACGACCTTAAGAAATTCCGAGACGTAGTTAAACGACTCGGAAACCACGCGCGTCACGGACCTTTGGGCGAACATATTCCGCAACTGGAACAACATTCCCCGTTCTGTCGCAGATTTCCCATCATATAGACTGTCCATTAGATCCTGTCGTGATAAATAACGAGTTTGTGGTATAAGTATCTTATGATATCGTCTGTTAAAGAGCATATCAACGACTTATGCCTTTAAAAATAATTATAATGCATATAATAAGAATATATAATAATAAGTTTGGCACTTGGTCATTTGCAATCAATTAAGGAACAAGCCTGGTGGATGATAACAGTGCTTATATTTGGTTTGGTTCAAACACATATAAATGTAATAACGTAACCAATCTTAATTATTGTGCGTGCAAACAATATTTGCAATAATGGACAATAAATAGTACAGACATTGATAATAACTCTTTAAAAATAGATTGAAAAGATCGGCAGCGTCTACTGTAATCAGCAAGAACAATGATTACGTATTTACAGTGCAGAACAGCGTATGTTATAAATAATACTCAGTTAATCTCACTTGAAGAATCAGCATCCTTTTGTGAAAATCTTGAGGCGCTGGTTCAAGACCCTCCAGTCTATCACGCGCCGTAGGCTCATTTGAACGCGCGTTTTGTGCGTCAACGTGACGTTCGCAGGACAGGCCGTCTTCCCATGTGATAAGCGTGTGGACCTCTCCGTTGCGCTGGGGAACGTAGCTGTGGAGGTGGTCTAATATGCTCACTACACCTTGTACAGTTGAGGGGTTATGGTCCAAAACACCAAGGTTATACTGAAGCAAAACGGTTATACAAGTGTAAGATACAAGGTCAGTTGCTGCCCTGTATTGCAAAATATTGGGACAGTCAAGAGATTCAAATTAGGGTGATACACTGGCGGCAAGGCAGAAGTTGACATTGTATCGTATATATCAAACAGCATGTTTCAGCCATTTATTATTTTATTTTACTGACCCCGTATTTTACGATGTTGACAAAATATTTTGAAATATTTGGTAGTCAGGTGAAGTCGTTTAAACCAATGAAATTCCTACACATTTGTTGAAGGTATGATATAGTTAAAAATGATTAACGTTGTTAAAATGTGTCTTTATCTATGTTAGTTTACGTACTCTACTATTGGTAAGTCAATATAAGCGGGTGTCAACATCGAAGGTTTAGAGTGTTTCTTTCTTTTAATTGTTCAAAAATATACCAGCTCGCTTTTCCGCTTGCTTTGCTCCTCAAAAGGGTGCCATAAATGAGAAGTAACCTTGACCCCACTTGCAGCCTTGACGTTTTACTGAATGATTCGCTCCACCATGTTTACAAGGCGGCCTCTGAGGTGTTGTACCTCGTTGATGGATAGTATATACGTTTCCACATCGATCTCTGATGCTGGGATGGTGCCAGAGCTAATACAATGCCAACATGAGAGATATAACGTATATACAGTGTAAACATGTTTACCAAAAAACGTATTTTTTGTTTAAAATTTCACATTTTCACTATACAATCCCATTTTTGGTAAAAATATACTATTACAAAAACTTACGAAGATAAGTGCGATGTTGGAATTCGGTTTTTCACTGCGTATGCCAAAGCCCACGACTTGTATGAGTTCCCGTGGTTTCTAGTCTGGTGTCGCGCTTTCATGGACTTCCCAACATTGTCCCAGCACAATGTATAACCTAATATAGCAAAGTAAATTTATTGAAATAAGGCTGCCTATCTTTATGTGTTATATCATTGGAAAAACACACTAAAAAACATGTTGGCCATAGAGATTCAAGAACCCAAGATCCGAAAGGCAAAGTTATTGGCTTTTGTTCCGTATACCTAAAAAATAAAATAATAATAATAATACATTTAGTTAATGTTATATAGCCAGGCCCTTTCTTTAAATGATTACATTTAATTGTGTTAAACATAGCGTATTTAAAAAATAAAAATAAAAAACCGTTTGGTACGTCGTCGCGTCCGAGCATCACAGTGACATCTGGATCATCTGTGGGTCGAGACACTGACGGTTCTTCAACTGAGAGATCCACAAGGTTTTCCAGTACACCATTGTCTCCCGAGGGCCCATCTGACGGTGATGATGAGGCGTCTGTCTCCGGCACATAGTCTGGGTCAGCAGCTGTTTCGTCAGGCATTCCGTCATCGCTGACTCCGAAAACGTACTCCTAGTAGTAGAGATATAGCTTTATATAGAATATTTCAACTTTTAAAAAATAATACAAATAATGCATAAAACAACAAAAGCGCGATTCATGGCAAGCGCTACGGATGATCGAGTCGTATTCTTTCAAATAGCGAGTGATACGTTTTCAAGTTTATCACACAAAGTGATATTCCGTTATTGCTACTGTGACAATGCGATAAAATGTTGGACACGTTTTCTTAAACAGTTTTAATAAATGTATTTAGAGATATTTTGACAAAAACGTTTGGTTAAATAAGTGTCCAACCGACAACTAAATCCGTCTTAAACTAACGACTGAACAGTAATGTAAATAAAAGTCTGATTTTCCACCTGAATCTCGACTCGCCATCTCTTCAGTTCCTCGTCGAATGAGTTCTTCAGGGCGTCCAGTGTTGACACCAGAGCTCTCTCGCCAACACATACACCGATTTTCCCAAAGGCTTTGAAAAGCTGTATGTAAGATTATACAGATTTATATTAGATATTTATAAAAAATATAACTCGGTGAATGTTTTAATGCAGTTTAAACCAATTTATTTAAGCTCGATTGCACCGAAAGCATTTGGCCTATTAAAACGCTCTCGAGTCTGTTTCCGTGTACTATTACGTTAACCTTGTGTCTTTAGGGGAGTTGGAAAGAACGCTCCCAGTGGGGTTCGAACCGCGACCTATCGATCGCTAGGCGTACACAATATTCACTACGCCACGGCGATCGGTGAATGTTGATGTTTAACGTTTCACAAAACAATTTACTTTGTCCTATTGAGATATGTTAACACGTTTTAACGTGTTGGTCACGATAGAACTACGAAACAATACGAGTTTCAGCAAGTTGAGCAATATATGTCGATAGGTCGCGGTTCGAACCCCACTGGGAGCGTTCTTTCCAACTCCCCCAAATTTATATATATATATATAAATACCGATCGCTTGCATCCGGCACGCCACATCTGTACAGAATTCATTTTCTGCATCAAATTCGCACTTGTGCTGGCCTGACTAGCAATAATGCTGTACAAGAACCCCAACGATGCTTTCATCTTCGACGACAAGCTAATCAAAAGAATAAAGAGTAATAATTTCTTAATACACATACATTTGTGTTAAAAAATTCATCTAATATAAGTATTTTCTTTTTTATAAAAAGATGAGACCAGCACACTTTTCGCAAGCGCGGGAAAATCGTAGCAGTTGTAAACTATTTATTATGGAATGTACTATAAATCAAATGAACGTTGTAGTCAGTCAGATAATGAACTTTGTAATTTCCAAAATTTAATACATAGACGCAAATGTTTTAAGCACATTAAAATATTTTATGAGGAATCTTCACCTAAATAATGCGTGCAATATGCCCATGGACATCTATCACATTACTTTAAACTTCACCTACTAGTTGAAATGAAATAAGACGTACCCTTCATAATTTACACTCGAACATGCACTCATCGAGGTCACCAGCATGTCGTGTAGGAGCGGGGCCTCTTCCTGCAACACGGAAATGGTCCTGCCCAGGTCCATCTCCAATAAACGACGAGGCGGTCGGTTTCTGACTGAGAAGAAGCTTATTTCCCTTCAAAATGCCTTTCACCTGTGACCTTGTCTCTTGCACAATCAAAGAGTCCATGACGTTTCGGGCGAATTTCCTCTTACGGAAGAAGCTGAACCCCTGTTTGTACTTTCGGTACTTCAGTTGCAGAATACCCGTATTCTCACTAGGCTACAAATAAAATCATATTAAACGAATCTTTATCAACATAATAAATGTCGCTATATTTGGATAATTAGAGTAATTAATTTTACAACTTATTTAGTCCAGAATATAGTTTTTACGAGTCCAGAATCGTAGCTATACCGAAGTTTTTACAATATGTCAGTGTTAAATACATTTAACGTTTCAGTTAATATTTGTCACGTTATAATCTAATAGTCATCATCATCATTATCAACATAATAATATTCATAATAATGAAGATGATGATGATGATGAAGACAAATTAAACAAAAATACAATCAAAATTAAAAGCAATAAGGTGTCGAGAGTTATTAATATATAAGCCGAGCTCTGTGAAAAGGGGGTTTAATGCATGTGCGTAAAGTGTCGTCCCAGATTAGTCTCTGCAGTCCGCACATGCTAATCAGGGACGACACTTTACGCTTTAACATGATTTTTGCTACGAAAATACTTTCTTGAAACGAAAAATATCATAGCGGAAAGTGTCGCCCCTAATTAACCTGTGCGGACTGCACAGGCTAATCCGGGACGATACTTTCCGCACATGCATTAAACCCCCTTTTCACAGAGCGCGACTCATATCATTTGTGTTTGCTTAAAATATCCGACCTCTACAAACCACCTTAAAACTGCTGATCAATTGATCTTATGAATATACGATAATTATATTTGGAGAATAAAATTTGAGTTTGTATAATGACCATGAAACGATATTGCTTATCTTAAACAAACTTTTCTTTAAAAAAAAACTGCATCAAAATGCTTTTTGATTATAGATTTTAATAATGTACAGAGGCCATGTAACAGAAAATTAACAGAAATGTAAAAATAATTAAGTTAAATTAATAGTCGAAAACGACCGATTTAGTGTTAAAATAACGGGTACATTTATGTATATTGACTGTACCCGGGGAACATGTAAATATACTTAATGGTTCCCGGGGTACATGTAAGTAGTACCCGACAATGAACAATCGAGCGTAAATAAAACAACTCCCAACATGTGCAGCTAAAACCCATAATTAATATCTTGGTTTGGACACATTTTGCGCGAACCTACCATATATCCCGTGAACATGTCTTAATTTCCTGAGTTTTAATTATACCAATTTTTTTCATATTTTAACACCACAAAAAGGAATTAAATTAAAACAAAGAGAATTGCATTAATAAAAAAAACAATTTATCAAACGAAATTTAAAAGATTGAAAAGTTAACTTACCATTAGTGTAATCTTCCCGACATATCTTCAGATATAAGTATAGTATACACCAATGAAACCAAAATATCACAAAGTTTTGAAAACAAACTAATACATGTGTTGTATCTAATTATACTGCCTCACTGTACCACAGCCCAATGAAAGCTCACACAAATGCCACATTGTTTAGAAAGGGGCTTATCAGTCAGGTCAGAAACACATGTGCATGCTGGCAGATAGAGGGATTCTTATCTTGGATCATACATTTTTGGTCAGTTAGGCTGTCCATGGCAAATGATAACAATTAGGCATCACACTGAGCTAGAATCCAGAGAATTCTCTGAGAAGGTGGTAAAAAGTTACAGACTGTTAAGGTTATTATCCCCCGCCATAGGCGGAGGGATTTTGTTTTGAAGTTGTCCGTCCGTCTGTCTTTCTGTCCGTCTTTCCGTCCGTCAGTTCGGAGCCATATCTTCGAAGTGCTTTGGCGGATTTCATTGAAACTTGTATGGGTATATATATGGATAACAGGATGATACACGCCAAATGGCATTTCACACCATCCGTTAATAACGGAGTTATTGCCCTTTTTTATCTTGAACAATGCTTTTTTTTGTCCGAAGCCATACATGTATCTTGGAAGTTCTTTGGCAGATTTCATTGAAACTTGGTATGAGTATATATATATATATATATATATATATATATATATATATATATATATATATATATATATATATATATATATATATATATATATTATATGAGCCATGTCGTCAAAAACCTGTATTTGTGACAAAATTTCACATTTTTTGTTTTCTATAGATTGATAAAGACTGTTCTGTGCTTGTTATTATGATACCAAATTTAAAGGTATAGCCCCATTACTTACTGAGAATCTTTTATTTTAGTAACAGAACTGCAGAGGTGTTTTGACGTTAACAACGTTTTCAAGTATAAATCGCATTCAGATGTATGTTACATCAAAATCCACACTTATGAACAAGACATACAATTAAATTTAAGAACACATTTATTTTGTTAAATATATGTTATCAGATATATATTCGTTCTAAAAATAGTTGTGATAAACGTTAAACTGTAATCTAACATGCGTTGCTTAGCAACAAAGTCCACTTATATTTACATCGACCAGCAAACCATACAGTTTAAATCATTTTTTTTTCTAAACCAATCTCACATATTTTCAAAACATATTATTTAGTTTTTCATAGGAATACACACATCATGTTTAAAACAAACACTATCAATTACAACATCAATACATACACCAACAATGTCCAATAAAAATAATAAAAATAATTTCATTGTGTTGAAATGCTAGATTGTAATTTCCCAAAAGTGCTTTTCCTTAAAAATTAAGAGTCGAGTAACCTTTAATTATATCTACTTTTTACACTTATCTATTTTCTTATGATTATTCTTAGCATTTTCAGAATTTAGAATTCTTCGTTTGACATGATTTCTATAGAAACAAGCAGAAGGGCATACATATATTTCATTTGATATGAAAAAGTGTTATTTATATGTGTCATAAATAAACCAATGTATTCAAACAGACATTTAAGGATATCAAAAAAGTTCAAGAGAATAAGTTTGAAGTTATTTGTAATTCGCCTGTAAATATTGATAGTATAATGTGTTCAATCTCTCGCCGTAGATGCCATAGGTGCGAAAACATAACTATAGTTTTGTTTCTTGACAAGGGCAAGTAGCTTCCTTTTAGTATCGCTGAGATATGGCCTGACAACTTTTTAAGTAATCCTGTTTGTTTTGGATGAGTCTTATGGCATCTACAATCTGCGGTCGTTGGTATGGAATATGGACGCCATACATATCCACAGTAACCTTGACCCTTGGATATCCGACTCCTGTGCGCATTGTGACCACACCTGGCCCTTCCGTCGTCATGCAGAAGTACTGATAGTGTCTAAAAATAAAAATAAATACTATTTTGGAAAACATTTTAATACGTTTTGATAGGGCAAACAATTATGATGCATTTGCAAATAATATTAATTTGCATTGGTAATTATAATGGAAGACAATGTGCATGATTATTTTCGAGTATTGTTATGTCCCCCACTATAGTAGTGGGGGACATATTGTTTTTGCCCTGTCTGTTGGTCTGTCTGTTGGTCTGTCTGTTTGCGCGTACTTTAACATTTTGCAATAACTTTTGCTATATTGAAGATAGCAACTTCATATTTGGCATGCAAGTGTATCTCATGAAGCTGCACATTTTGAGTGGTAAAAGGTCAAGGTCAAGGTCATCCTTCAAGGTCAAAGGTCAAATATATGTGGCCCAAATCGCTCATTTTATTAATACTTTTGCAATATTGAAGATAGCAACTTGATATTTGGCATGCATGTGTATCTCATAGAGCTGCACATTTTGAGTGGTGAAAGGTCAAGGTCAAGGTCATCCTTAAAGGTCAGAGGTCAAATATATGTGGCCCAAATCGCTTATTTTATAAATACTTTTGCAATATTGAAGATAGCAACTCGATATTTGGCATGCATGTGCATCTCATGGAGCTGCACATTTTGAGTGGTGAAAGGTCAAGGTCAAGGTCATCCTTCAAGGTCAGAAGTCAAATATATGTAGCCCAAATCGCTTATTTTATGAATACTTTTGCAATATTGAAGATAGCAACTTGATATTTGGCATGCATGTGTATCTCATGGAGCTGCACATTTTGAGTGGTCAAGGTCATCCTTCACAAGGTCAAGGTCATCCTACAAGGTCAAAAATCATATAGGGGGACATTGTGTTTCACAAACACATCTTGTTTTTCTTTCGCTTTGTATTGCACTTTAGGAACGTTACACTTTTCGTTAAACAGCATTATAAAACCGTTATACTGAAAACATGTTAACAATTGTACTCAGTGGTGTGAACATTTTCAATCAATTATCTTAGGCCTACGTTAGTAAATACTTAACCGATGGAGTTCGTTCAAAGTGGTCGGACAATGAAGTGTCCAGACCCAACTTCATTGAAACGTATAGGCCCATATGCCAAGTATTCAAACATTTATATAAGATAATCGATACGTGTTTCTATACGAGAAATTACAGAGATTTGTTGTTTGCACTCAGTGATTGAATAATAGGAGACAATGTAGATCTATATGAGCGATATGCAAGCTTTTTCCTACAGAAACAAGGATAATAAGTGACAAAAATCTTATTTTTTTTTATGCAATTTAAATATCCATTCCTGCATATAAATCTATTTAAATCTATATAGAAGTTGGATGAATATGAATTAAGAAGATAAGGTCGAGTTTATAATCGATAACAAATACTAACAAATAGCAAATACTATTTTGCTTTAAATTATAAAAACCGTTTAGCCTTTAGGATCGGCACAACAAATTAGAATCGGTCGGGTTATTGAAAAAAAAGTTTACGCCTTGTTATGTGTTACAACCCAATGGTTGCAATTAAAGTTTGGCATAAATTCGAACAGCAATTCATGAAGGTCTACAAATAAAAGTAACACATTTTTAGGATGATAAGTTCTACCGTAATTATAAAATTTTCATTCACTGAATATCTTAACAACGTTTAAATTGTGTGTTTAATTTGTAAACACATCTTGTTCGCTAGATCAAAACAATTATGCAAAATAGCTAATAATTAAAATATTCTTACCTCTATTTCATTATCCATATCACGTCATTTCATGTTAAAGATGTACAATTTATACAAAACTGTCCAAAGCAGCTACACAGATTCACATGTTTCAATGATGACAAAAGCGCGCAAATTAAAAAAAACAATGACGTCATTTTACAGAGAATTTACCAACGTCATAACTGATGTCACGAATACAGGTTTTGTCCCGACACGGCTTATATATATATATATATATATATATATATATATATATATATATATATATATATATATATATATATATATATATATAAATACTATCGTCACCTTAGGGCGAAGTGCGCAAAAACACAGCACTTTGGCGATGTTTTTTAACTTCTTTAAACTTAGTTTATATTTAATAACAATCTCATAATTAAATAATTTATGAGAAAAACATTGTAAAACTATGAAAAAATATTTTAAATTTTGCACAATTATATGTTAAATTTCTAAATTTTCATTTTCGACTAATTCTATTTCTACCTAATGCCAAAAAACCCATATAGAAATTTCACTTTATCTCTTCAATGCACTTGGGAGAAGGGAACTTAATACCGAAAACATACTAATTTACGCTCTACTTCTCTAAGACTGTTGATAAATTTAGCAAAAATAAATATTTAAATGATAAATAATAAATAAAAATATATTCTGCCGATACACGTCTGTACACGTAACAGCATAATTTTATTATGCGTTTATGATAATTTTCTTACAATTTAATATAATATTTAATATTTATAATATTTATGTATTATCCGCGTGCTGATTTTTCTCTGATCTAAAAATAGAACACATACACTAAGTAAATGTTAGGAATTAGGGTGCACTCAGATATATACGTTTATTTTTTAGATTCAATTGCTCTGTTCGATCGCGACCTCGGCGATGCATTAAATTTATCCAAGTATTGTGTGATTTTTGTTGGTTACTTCAGACGTTTGTGGAACATTCAAGATCTTACATTTATTTCGACTCACCTATGGTCGGTGTTGTGCTAAACCGTTACGACATTGCTTTGCACGAATGAATCAGTGTACGCCTTTTACTTCTGCTTTATTATTTGTTTACAGTTTAGTGCTTGCATTTATTGCGCCTAATTTACCTCACATTTACTTATCACGTGATGCTTCGAATAGCCAATTACCTTTATGGTTAATATTCTTATCAATGTAAGTGTAATTACAAATATTATATAAATTCTAATTTTGATAACTGAATTAGTTCTTTGGTGGATTTTGATTAGCGTCTCTATAATGATGGCCAGCTAATGGTTAAAACAAAAACAAAACGAAACAACGTAAAAAACGACATTGAATAAAAGTGTGGTCATCTGCTATGAACGTTCATTAAATACACAGCATTGCGAATTTAAAACTATTTGAGAGATCCCGAACCTCACACTTAGCCCAGCGATATAAAACACACATAAGTGTGAATATTCTTTTGTAATACAAATTGAAAGGCAATAAAAGAGAGCATATAAATAATTTAATAACGGCTATATTAATCAATGGTTAGAAGAAACCACAGCATCAGAGTTATAGTTTTCTGAGGCACGATGCAATGAACGAAATAACAAGTATCAATTTTTCTTTTCGTTTGAACAAAAAAAACACAAAAAAACGCGTCTGCTAATTTATTTGATGCATTTATTTGGTTTTCACTTACGCCAGTATTGTATCGAAGTATATGACAACGCATTCTCTTACTGTCGTAAAAATAAGACCTCTCGATATAAGATTTAACGATATTTCATAAATGTATACTTGATGATTATACTTTAAGAAGAAGAAAAAACAGACAAACAAACATAACAGTGCACTCACACATATTGTGTATTAACTATTATACATAATACGGGTTCGATACATACAATATTCTCATTTGTACAAAATATTTGTTCTGATATCGCATAATTGGTATGCAATTGTCAAAAATTGTACGCCTGAATATTCATATACGGCTATAAACAAGCATGTTGCAATATACATATATTTTGCCATACAAGTTTTATAATTTCGCTTGCATCTTTCTATTTCTATGCATTTGTAGGCATTTGAAGGGAATTTTAAACACAGCACTGACCGCAGTTTTATCTGATATTTTGTGATGCTATGCAATGTAGGACCATAGGCGGATCCCCTAAAATCGCCAAAGTAAAGTCAATTCATTTGATGTTTAACACTTAACTAGATCTTAATCACCTATTTAAACATGTCAAAGCATTCAACATCACTATAATCGTGGCGCTTCCGGGGAGCTTTGCCCCCCTGGACCCCCAAAACGATAAACTATGCACTTTTTGGCATTAAAAGAAGGTACTTTGATGAAAGTATATAAGGCGTGACATGGTCGAGAAGTGGTTGTCAAAGCCTTCAAAATCACTAAAATCGTGGAGCTTAGGGGGGGGGGGGGGTTGGGGCTTCGCCCCCCTGGACCCCTATCAGGACTATGCCCTGCACCCACCAGAGGTTCTAGCGGCCCCCCTGGACCACCAGCAAATCTTTGAATATCCCGCCCCCACCCCAAACCAGAAATCCCGGATCCGCCCCTGTGGACGGGTTGTTGTTTTGAAAATCTTTCTAGGGAAGCATATTTGTTTACATGTGTATACCCTGTATTTTTCGTACCCAAATGTTTTTTCGTACCCAAGTTTGTTTTGGCATACTTTGTACCCTGAAGTTTTGTGTTTTGTTACCGTTTTCTAAATTATGTATCTTGGTGGATTTGAGCAAATAATACAAGTATTTGTCCAGCGTAAAGAAGCCTGTACGTCAGGTATACCCTTAACACAGTATTGAGTTGAGGTACCTGACAGCTTTCATGTTTGTCGTCGGTTAATTGACAATCAATTTATATAAAGTAAATAGTCTATAAAATTGATCTTGGCAACAAAAATGTTCACACCTTAAAAAGGCACTTCACCATTTAAACTG
Organism: Dreissena polymorpha; assembly: GCF_020536995.1. Lineage (NCBI taxonomy): Eukaryota > Metazoa > Mollusca > Bivalvia > Myida > Dreissenidae > Dreissena > Dreissena polymorpha. Next base: position 19,804,643 of record NC_068361.1, on the reverse strand, counting down.
ATGTTAAATTTAATCCCAACTGCTTAGTTGAAGTAGTTTATTAATGTTTATGTTGAGTCATTTTAATACTGAAATAACTTTGCATAAAAATAAATCAGTTTCGTTAACACATGTTTTCTCTTATAATCACATGTGCAAACACGTATGTCCGAAAAAAGCATTGTCAACAATCTTGTTCATTTTTAGATCTGCTTATTCATTCTTAGAAAGATATTTTATTATTATGTATTTTTATATACATTTCCAGCATTAGGTTGCATTTTCCACAGTGTGCAATTGCTGGAAGAAAAAAAGCAACGTATAAATACAAAGTTTTGTGCTTTCATTTCATTATATTACGGGCTTTTTGCAGCAATATGAAACACGTTTTAGCTTCTGATTATTTCCCGTAAGAATGTGTTTTGTTTTCTACGCAAACAGTATTATGTCGAAGTATATGAACGCATTCTCGTATTGGTGTCAGATTAAATATCGTCATATAAAATGTAACGACATGTAATAAATGTAGATTTTATGATGATTTTTTATATAAAAATAGAACAAACGTAAAACATATACACGCAAAGTGTAAATTGACTTGATTCACTACTTATTTTTCAATAAATAGTAACCTCTTAGCATTGTTCCTCTCATTTGTACGAAATCTATCGCCCTGTTCTTATGTAATATGCATACAATGTACGCCTGAACACATATATGGTAGTCAAATAAAAATGCATGTAGGAATATATACATTTTATTATAATAGTTTATTATTTTGCTTGCATGAACAAACGGACACTTTCTATGTGTGAGTATTTCCAGCATTAGGGGGAATTTTAAACAAAGCGCTTTTTAGAACATATTCTGTGGTTGCATAATTTTTCTGTTCGTTTATACCCTGTAATCTGTTCATGACCATGTTTTATGATCAGAATGCATATACCGTTTTCTAAATATGCATTCATTATATAATATTATTGCATAAACTCTATCTATAATGCCCTCTGGCGGGGTGCAGAAACTTGGCAAAAAGAGGGCTTGAACGGGAGAAATCATGTATTAACAATGCGATTCACGTGCCGTTCAAGCGCTGTTATGTGTTTTACATATCCATAATCTGGTCTACGCGCAGTTACTTCCCTTCTCCAGCCTTCGACGACTTTCCAAGCATAAATGGGGAACTGAATAAGCATCAGTTTCCACATGCATGCAGGGATAATGACTATTTCAATCCACTTTTCAAGTTACTATATCACCTGCACTCTCTTGACAACAGCTTTATTGTATTGGCAACGTCATTGAAGTTAAGGTTATTTACTCAACACTTTCAAAAGACTATGCTGTAAATGTAAGTGTTTATGTACCTTCAACGTTCCTGCTGTAAATTCCAAAATAATTCCTTATTTCTTACTTTACGCTGCTGCATTTCAACTTTGCATTAATCCACTGTTTAAACACATTTTTAATCGAAAACTGCCCACCGAAGGTAAAGCCTCGTCATTTCGGATGATGACCGAGTGAGGCATATCTAAAACACAACCTTGAACTGTATTTAAATAATCGAATTATTTTTTCGATGTCGAATGAACAAAATATTGTTTTCAATGTTATTTAAAATTATTATGGTATGTGTGATTTGTTTATGCAATAATAGCGAAAATACCCATTTTCGCGGACATGATCATCTGCCGGCGCTCTCAAAATCCGTTCCTGCCCTCGTGCCTGCGGGCGCTCTCAAAATCCGTTCCTGCCCTCGTGCAGCGCACTCGGGCAGTAACGGATTTTTCGAGCGCCCGCAGATGATCATGCCCTCGAAAACGTGTATTATCCCTATAGTGAAACTCTAGTTGCTCCAGCATTTATTTAGGATAGAAATGTCATATTTTAAAGTACATGTAATCTATGTGATCATAAACGTTAACACAATTCCAATGGTTGTTACATCTTTTACATATTTTATTTCAGTTTTCGTGAATGTATAATTATGCATCATGATGGATTTCAACATAGCATACAACATCGTTTGTCCAACGAAAAAGAGTCTGCACTATGTGGATGCCCTTAACACAGCATTAAATCGAAGTACGTGAAAGCTTTTGTTTTTGTCGTCGGATGATTTAAGTTCAATTTATATAAATAAATTAGTCTATAACAATGCATTTAGAAATAAAAACATTCAATCTGAAATAGAACATCACCATTTGACTAGATGTTAAATAAAAAATCCAACTGCTAAGATGAAATAGTTTATTATTTTTTATGTTTCGTCATATTAATACTGAAATAAATTTGCATAAAATTAATCTTTTTCTTAAACAAAGTTTTTTTTATAATCACATCTGATTATTCATTCTCAGACATCTAGTTTTATAATTATGTACTTTAATATACTTTCCCAGCATTAAGTTGCATTTTATACAGTGTGCAATGTTATGTTTGGTTTTATAAATTCATACTGACTTGAAGAAAAACAACATATGAAAACAAACATTTGTGTTGTTATTTTAGTATATTAAAGGCTTGTAGCAGCAATGTGATCACAATTTTAGCTTCCGCTAATTTCTGACGCATTTATTTGGTTTTCTTCTGAAACAGTATTATGTCGAAGAATATGAACGCATTCTCTTTATGGAGTCAAATAATAATAGCTGGACATGACAATTAACGATATATATTAATGTAGATTTTATGATTTTATCAAACACCCAACAGAAAACTAACATCATATTCACGCATATTGTAAATTGTCTTCATTCACTACTTACATGTTCTCCATAAATAATTTCACCATAGCATTGTAACTCTTCTCATTTAAACAAAATACTGATTCTGTAATCGAACTACTCTTATGTGATATGCATAATAGTTACGCCTGAATATACATACATGTACATGGAAGGCAAGTAAATAAACTTGAAGGAATATATACATTTTACCGAAATAGTTTAATTATAAAGATTGCATGTAATTTACACACTCACTCTGTCTACGTCTGTGTATATCCAGCATTAGTGGGATTTTTAAACAAAGTGTTTTGTGAAGTATACTAATGTAAAACTTCCGCTGCTCCAGCAGCACAGCATTCCCATCAATAACTTTTAAAACATATTCTGGGGTTGCATACTTTATGTTTACACATGTTCATCCTGTAATCCATTCAGGACCATATTTTTGTTCAGCATGCCTATAGCGTTTTCTCAACATGCTTTCATTATATAAGAGTAAAGGTCTAGTTGCTTCAGCGTTTATTTAGGATAGACATGTTATGATTTAATGTACATGTAATTTTTGATAATATACGTTAACATAAATTCAAAAGTTGTGATATCTTTAATAATATTTATTACCGTTTTCGTGCATGTTTAATTATGTACCATGATGGTGTTCAGCATAGCATAGTTTCTCCAACGAAAAGGAGCCTGTACTATGGGTATGGCCTTTAATCAGCATTAAATCGAAGTACATGAAAGCTTTTATTTTTGTCGTCTTTCAAAACATCTTCGTGGGGTTTTATAACTTTTGTTTGGTCGAGTATACCCTGTAATCCCTTCAGGACCATGTTTTATGTTCAGCATGCATTTAACGTTTTTTAAATGTATATTTACGTACCATGCTGGGTTTAAGCATAACATACAAGTACAGTCAAACGTAAAGGAGGCCTTACTATGGGTAAGCCCTTTAATCAGCATACAGTCGAAGTACCCGAAAACTTTTTTGTTTGTCGTCGGATAATTTATGTTCATTTTATAAAAAAAAATCTAAAACAATGATTTTGGTTACAAAAACGTATACACCTTACATAGCACATTTCCATATAAAAAGATGCAAAATTAAAAATCCAACTGCTGTTATTTTTATGTTCAGCATGCCTATATCGTTTTCGCAATATGCGTTAATTAAAAAAGGGTAAAACTCTAATTGCTCCAGCGTTTATTTAGGAAATAAATACAATGTTTTAAAGTACACGTAATTTCTGATTATGTATGTTAACAAAATCCAAAATGTTGTTATATCCTTTATTTATCTTTTAACTGTTTTCGTGAATGTATAATTATGTACCATGATGGATGTCAGCACAGCATACACGTATTTGTGCAAAAAGGAGCCTGTACTATGGATATGCCCTTAAATCAGCATTAAGCAGAATAATATAAAAGCTTTCATTGTTAAACATCTCAATAATTCAGGTTTGATTTATACATAAACATATATATAACAACTATTTGTGGCAACAACACCGAATACAAAACATAAAGCATTTCAACATTTGAAGATATGTCAAATTAAAATCCGATTACAAAGCTGTTTGTTTATTTTAATATTTCGTCTAATGCAAACTAAAATTAATTTGCAAGCATTATTTTTTCAACAAATGCTTTCTTTTACAATCATATTTGTAATCACATATGTCGGGAAGACAGCATCGCCAAGAATCTAGTTAATAATTAGATCTGATAAGTCATACTCAGACGAATAACTTTTTGTATATATTTTGCAGAGTTTTCAGAATTAAGTTGCAGTTTTACCTAGTGTACAATGTTAGGTTTGGTTTGTTCATACGGACTTGCTTGAGGAAAACAATATCCTTACACAATTTTTTACCGACAATATTTTAGAGTAAGCACGTGTTTTAGCAACGTGATCAAAGTGTTAGAGTCTGCTAATTGAATTGATGTATTTAATTTGGTTTCCCCTAAACCAGTATTTTGTCAAAAATCAATTGATGTTACATTATCGATATATGATAAATGTACATTTTAATTTATGATGTTATGTTTAGTAAGAGACAACACACATGCACACGTTTACGCATATTTCAAATGGACTTAAAACAATACTTATTTTTTTACTACTTTAATAATATCGCTTCAATGGATGCATTTCTTTTATCTATTTTTATTCATGTTCAGTATTGGGAGGGAATTTTAAATAAAGCGCTGATAAAAGTTTTGCTCCAATTTTGTCTTGTATTTTGTAATGTTTACATCGCAGCTTTCTGTTCAGGAAATTGGTCTATTACAGTGGAGAGCCAGCTCATTCGTGAGAGTTTTCTAAAGGTATCATGATCTTTTAAAACAAATAAGTATTTTTCAGTAAAGTGCAACCGCAATATGAAGTCCCCACACTGATCCGACATTTGTCTAGCCGTTCAAACGCGCGGTTGCACTTTACTGAAAAAATACTTATTTGTTTAAAAAGATCATAAAACCTATAGAAAACTCTCACGAATGAGCGGGCTCTCCACTTTATCCCATTAAAAATGGTGAAATATTTAAAAAGAGATCCTTAAAAATGTTAACTGGGTCGCGCTTTATTCTCCGAACACAGATCCGAAAAAGTCACGTGGTATAGGCACCGTGTTAATGCTTATTAAGCGTCATACTGATACAACACATATTAAGATTTCTTTCGTTAATATCAATAAAGACATTTAAACATTTACATTCATGATATTTATTCTTGTAAATAAGGATATACATTAAATGTTTTTAAATAATTTCTGAACATGTGTGTCAATAATTTTCTAAATGTTTATGATTTGTTACCGTTAATGTAAAAGTATTTGTCCAACAAAAAGAAGCCTGTGCTGTGAGTATGGCCTTAAAGCATAATTAAATCGTAGAATCTGAAAGCTTTCATTTTTGTCGTCCGAATAAGGCAAGGTCAATTCGCATCAAGAAATAAAATAATATAAGAACGATTGTGGGAAAAGGACCGAACAGAAGTAAAATAGCACTAAACAATTTAAACAGATGTAAATTTAAAATCCAACTGTAAAGTCGAAATAGTTTTTTTTGTTTTGTCTTATGCATGTTTAAATAACTTTACAACCAAACATTTCTTATTTGTATTTTCTATTTGTACAAAATATTGGTTCTGATATCGCCTTATTCTTATGCAATAAGAATTGAATAACCGGCAAGGTTATACAAACGCATGTTGAAAAATATATACTGCCTTACAAGTTTAATAATTTCGCTTGTATGGACGCACTGCTTCTTTCTATGTTTATGCATTTAAAACATTTGGAAAAAAATAAACAAAGCGCTTGCTGCAGTTTACTGCAGTTTTGTCGTGTAATTGTAATGTTTTGCATTTCAGCTTTCTGGTCAGGCAATGTATCACTTCCCTCACACGGACTAGTTACAATGAAGTAGGGATTGGTGTTCTGAAAATATTTCTAGGGAGGCATAATATTTGTTTACACGTTTATACCCTATACTACAGTTTGGACCAAATGTAAGGTCCAGTATGCGATATGACACATTTAAACTACCAATCTCTAGTTGCTCCAGCGTTTATTTATGATTGTCATGTTATGTTTTAAAGTACATGTAATTTCGTATCATGTACGTTAGCAAAATTCTAAAAGTTGTGAATTTTGTTTAATATATGTATAACCATTTTCGTGAACGTTAAATAATGTACCATGGTAGATTTCATCATAGCATAACAGTATTTGTCGAACGAAACGGAGCCTGTACTATGGGTATGCCCTTAAATCAGCATTAAGTCGAAGTACCTGGAAGCTTTAATATTTGTCGTCGGATAATTAAAGTTGAATTTATATAAATAAATTAGTCTATAAAAAATAATTCGGCAAATCATATGATCACACCTTCAATATCACATTACCATTTAAACAGATGCAAAATTTAAAATCCAATGGCTTAGTTGAACTAGTTCATAATGTTTAATGTTTCCATATATTAATATTGAAATAACTTTGCATAAAAATAAATCCTTTTCTTAAACAAATGCTTTCTCTTATAATCACATGTGAAACACCGATGTTGGGAAAATAGCATTGTCAACAATTTATGTCATAATTTGATCTGATTATTAATTCTTGGAGAGATAGCTTTATTTTTATGTATTTTTATATATATTTCCAGAATTAGGTTACCTTTTCCACATTGTGCAATGCTATGTTTGGTTAAATTCAGTCAAACTTGCAGGAAGAAAAAAGTATCGATACAAAGTTTTGTGTTGGAATTTTATTATATTAAGCGCTTGTCGCAGCAATTTGATCTACGTTTCAGCTGCTGCTTATTTCTATGATGCATTTAATTGGTTTTCTATTAAAACAGCATTATGTCAAAGAATATGAACGCATTCTCGTATTGGTGTAAAAACTAATATATCTCGATATAACAATTAACGATATATAATAATGTAGATGTTATGATGTATGTTGTATAAAAACAGAAAATCATCAACATATTCACGCATATTGTAAATTGACTCGAAACGCTTCTAATGTGTTTTCGAAAAATATTAACCTCATAACAGTGTAACTCTCGTTTGTACGAGAATCTGATCCTGACATCGCCGTATTCTTATGTAATTTGCATACAGTGTATGCCTGAATAAACATATATGGTATTGACATAACAACGCATGTAAGAATATATACATTTTACCATTATTGTTTATTGTTTGCTAGCGTATACTCTGTTATCCATTCAGGACCATGCTTTATGTTCAGCATGCCTTAAACGTTGTTTAAATATGCGTTCATTATATAAGAGTAAAACTCTAGGTTCTCCAGCTGTAATTTATGATAGCAATGTTATGTTTTACCGCACATGTAATTTCTGATCATGGACGTGAGCAAAATTCAACAGTTGTGATATCTTTCATACTATTATATTTCATTACCGTTTTGTGAATGTAAATGTCTTTAGTAATGATTTAGGCAACACAAAGTACATTCTTTAAATAGTACATCACCATTTAAACACATGAAATAGTTAATCAATGTTTATGTTGAGGCTTATGAATACTGAAATTACTTTGCATAACAATACATTCTTATCTTTAACAAATATTTTCTCATATCATAACATGTGTACACACAGATGTTGGGAAAGTAGAATTGCCAACAATCTAGTTTATAATATTATCTGATTCTTTATACTTAGACGGATCGCTTTAATTTTATGTATTTTATATAAATTTTCAGCATTAGGTTGCATTACTCACACCGTGCAAAGCTATGTTTGTTTTTTTTTCATTCGGACTTGCTGGAAGAAAAAAAAAGTATCAATAAAAAATTGTGTTGGCATTTAGGGCTTGTTGCAGCAACGTGATCAAGGGTTTAGCTTCTGATAATTTCTTTTATTGATATATTTTTATCTGAAACAGTATAATGTCGAAGTATATACACGCATTATCGTAATATGTCAAACTAAATATCTTCATATAAAATATAACGATATATAAAGAATGTAGATTTTATTATGTATTTTTTATAAAAACACAAACAAAAAATGGTTAACATATTGACCTATATTTAAAATAGACATGACTCACCACTTCTGTGTTCTGGATAAATATTAACCGTATAGCTGAGTATTGTAACTCTCATTGCGCGAAATACTGATTTTGATATCGCCTTATTGGTAAGTAATGTGCATACAGTGTACGCTTGGATATGCATACATGCTAAGCAAACAAAAAACGTATGTAGGAAAATATTTTCATTTTAGCATAATATTTTAATTATTTTGCTTGCATGGACAAACAGATTATTTCCATGCGTGTGTATTTCCAGCACTTGGGGATTTTAAACACAGACCTTTTTTTAAAACACATGCCAGGGGTTGCATAACTTTTGTTTATACGTGTTTACCATGCAATCCATTCAGGACCATGTTTTATGTTCAGCATGGCTATATCGTTTTCGAAATATGCGTTCATTATATCAGAGTAAAACTCTGGTGCTCCAGCGTTTATTTATGATAGAAATTAAAGGTTAAAGGTTAAAGGTGCGGTTTATAGTCTGCTTCTATATACATATTCAGCCGACTTCACAATCAACCCCCCGATCACTGGGATCTAAGTCGTCCGTTTACATATGGCGCACCAGGCAGCCACGGCACATTGGCTTATTTCCCTCACAGGTACCCATTTATACACCTGGGTGGAGAGGAGCAGATGTGGGACAAATTTCTTGCTCAAGGAAATTACAGTGGTCAGGGCGGGATTCGAACCCGGGACCTCTCGATCCCTAAGCCAGCGTCCTACCATTAGACCACTGCTCCCAGTACAGTACATGTAATTTCTGATCATGTACGTTAACACAATTCCTAAAGATGTGATATGTTATATTTATTTTATTACCGTTTTCGTTAATGTATACTTATGTACCATGATATTGTCAGCATAGCATACACGTAATTGTCCAACGAAATGGAGGCTGTACTATTGGTTAGCCCTAAAATCAGCGTTTTGTCGAAGTACCGTAAAATAATTCAAAATACAAATCCAACTGCTTAGATGAAATATTTTATTAATATGTATGTTTTGTCATATACATACTGTAATAACTAAGCATTAAAATAAATCCTATTCTTAAACAAATGCTTTCTATTATAATCACATTTTTAAATACATATGTTGGAAAAGTAGCGTTGCAAACAATATAGTGCATAATTGTATCTGTTTCTTTATACTTAGCAGAATATTTATTAATGTATTTTATATATATTTTCATGTTTGGTTTATTCATTCGGACTTGCTGGAAGAAAAGAAAGTATAAATAAAAAGTTGTGTTATGTCTTTTTGTATAATAAAGGCTTGTTGCAGGAGCGTGATCAAAGTTTCAGCGTCTGATAATTTCTTTTATGCATTTATTTTGTTTTCTACTAAAACAGTATTATGTCGAAATATCTGTACGTACTCTCTTGATGTTGTCAGAATAAATATCTTCATATAAGATTTAACGATATTTAATACATGTAGATGAAATGATGATTTTTTTTATATAAAAAACAAACAGAAGAAAACGTGGCATATTCACGCATGTTGTAAATTGACTTGATTCACTGCTGAGGTGTTCTCTATAAATATTTACCTTATGGCATTGTAACTCTCATTTGTACGAAATACTGATTCTGATATCGCCTTATTCTTATGTAATATGCATATAATGTACTCCGGAATACACATATATTGCAGTCAAATAGAACCGTTGTAGGAATATATACATTTCCCCATTATAATTTATTATTTCGCTTGCATTGACAAACGGATTCTTCCTATGTGTGTGTATTTCCATCATCATGTTGATTTTTAAACAAAGCGCTTTTTACAACATATTCTGGGCTTCATAATTTCCGTTTACACGTATATACCCTGTAATCCATTCATGTTTTATGTTCAGTATGCCTATATCGTTTTCTATATATGCGTTTATTATATAAGAGAGAGAAAAGCTCTTGCTCCAGCGTTTATTTAGGATAGAAATGTTGTCGTTTTAAGTACATTATCAGATCTGCTTATTCATTCTTAGAAAGATATTTTTATTATGTATTTGTATATACATTTTCAGCAATAGGTTGCATTTTCCACAGTGTGCCATTGCTGGAAGAAAAAAAAAAGGATTACAAAGTTTTGTGCTTTAATTTATTTATATTAAGGGCTTTTTGCAGCAATATTTTAGCTTCCGATTATTTTATGTAAGAATGTATGTTGCTTTCTACGCAAACAGTATTATGTCGAAGTATATGAACACATTCTCTTTATGATGTCAGATTAAATATCTTCATATAAAATGTAACGACATATAATTAATTTAAATTGTATGATGTTTTTTTTAAGATAAAATACAGAACAACGTAAACATATTCACGCATATTTTCAATTGACTTGATTCACTACTTATTTCTCGATAAATAGTAACCTCTTAGCATTGTTACTCTCATTTGTACGAAATATATCGCCCTGTTATCATGTAATATGCATACAATGTACGCCTTAACACGTATAGGGTAGTCAAATAAAAATACATGTAGGAATATATATATATTTTACTATAATAGCTTATTATTTCGCGGGCATGAAGAAACGGATTCTTTGTATGTGTGAGTATGTCCAGCATTAGGGGGAATTTTAAGCAAAGCAATTTTTCAAACATATTCTGCGGTTGCATAATTTGTCTACTCGTTTATACCATGTAATCCATTCAGGACCATGTTTTATGATCAGCATGCATATACCGTTTTCTAAATATGCATTCATTATATAAGAGTAAAACTCTAGTTGCCCCAGCATTTATTTATGATAGAAATGTCATGTTTTAAAGTGCATGTAATCTATTTGATCATGAACGTTAACACAATTCCATAAGTTTTCTATATTTAAAGGGGCCTTTTCACAGATTTTGGCATGTTTTGAAGTTTGTCATTAAATGCTTTATATTGATAAATGTAAACATTAAATTTTAAAAGCTCCAGTAAAAAATCAAAAATACAATTTTAAACAGGAAACAAAAGTAGCCCACAGCAGGGCTCGAACCTGTGACCCCCGGAATCCTTAAGTAAAAATGCATTAGCCAACTGAGCTATCCTGCCAATCATACATAATATGCGTATTTTATACCTTATATAAGCAATCTTCGTAGTTTTACAAATTTAAACGACAACAAGAGACCTCTCCAAATTATTCAATCGTTTCGCGTTGCAACGCTTTATAATTTTTAGGTTTTTAAATCGTCAAAAGACGCATATAATGGCTATATTGGACCGTGGCAAATGTTCAGTAATACTGTTTCCTCACAAATATCATAACTGAACCGACATTTGCGAATCTGAAACAACATTTTTCAATTTTGTCAATTTACCAAACCGTGAAAATATCCCTTTAATATATTTAATTTCAGTGTTCGTGAATTTATAATTAAGAACCATGATGGATTTCAGCAAAGCATACAATCATTTGTCCAACGAAAAAGCGTCTGTACTATGGATGTGCCATTTACACAACATTAAGTCGAAGTACGTGAAAGCTTTAATTTTTGTCGTCGGATGATTTAAGTTCAATTTATATAAATAAATAAGTCTATAACAATGCATTTAGAAACAAAAACATTCAACCTGAAATAGAACATCATCATTAAACTAGATGTTAGATTAAAAATCCAATTGCTTAGATGAAATACAAATTTATTTATTTTTTAAACATTTTTTATCTCTATTATTACAGGTGTTAACACAGATGTCAGGAAAATAGCATTGTAAACAATCTAGTTCATAATTACATCTGATTATTCATTCTTAGACAGATAGTTTTATTAATAAGTACTTTTATATACTTTCCCACATTTTTATCACAGTGTGAAATTCTATGTTTGGTTTTATAAAATCATACTGACTGGAAGAAAAACAACATATAAATACAAAGTGTTGTGTTGTCATTTTATTACATTAAGGGCTTGTAGAAACAATGTTATCACAATTTTAGCTTCTGCTAATTTCTATAACGCATTTATTAGGTTTTCTACTTAAACATTATTATGTCGAAGAATATTTACGCATTCTCTTTATGATGTCAAATTATAGCTGGATATGACATTGAACGATATTTATAAAAGTAGAATGTATGATTTTATTGAAAAAAAAACACAACAGAAAACAAACGTTAACATATTCACGCATATTTTAAATTGTCTTCATTCACTTCTTACATGATCTCGATAAATGATTTCCTTATATCATTGTGACTCTCATTTGAACGGAATACTTATTCTGATATCGCCCTACTATTATGTTATATGCATAACGGGTACGCCTGAATATGCATACATGTACATGGTAGGCAAATAAAACACCTGTAGGAGTATATACATTTTACCATAATAGTTTAATTATTATGCTTGCATGTAATGTACGCACTGACTTTGTCTATGTTTGTGTATATCCAGCATTAGTGGTAATTTTAAACAAAGTGTTTTTTTTTTGTGAAGTATACTAATGTAAAACTTCCGCTGCTCCAGCAGCACAGCATTCCCATCAATAACTAATAAAACTTATTCTGGGGCTGCATACTTAATGTTTACACGTGTATACCCTGTAATCCATTCAGGACCATGTTTTTGTTCAGCATGCCTATAGCGTTTCCTCAATATGCTTTCGTTATATAAGAGTAAATCTCTAGATGCTCCAGCGTTTATTTCGGATAGACATGCTATGATTTAATGTACATGTACTTTCTGATAATGTACGTTAACATAAATTCCAAAAGTTGTGATATCTTTAATAATATTTATTACCGTTTTCGTGCGTGTTTAATTATGTACCATGATGGTGTTCAGCATAGCATACAAGTATTTCTCCAACGAAAAGGAGCCTGAACTATGGGTATGGCCTTAAATCAGCATTAAGTCGAAGTACATGAAAGCTTTTATTTTTGTCGTCGTTCAAACCTGTTCATGGGGTTTTATAACTTTTGTTTGGTCGTGTATACCCTGTAATCCCTTCAGGACCATGATTTTTGTTCAGCATGCATTTAACGTTTTTTTTTTAAATATGTGATCTTTATATAAGAGTACAACTCTAGTTTCTCCAGCCTTTATAAAGGATACAAATGTTATATGTTAAAGTACATGTTATTTCTGATCATGGACGTTAACAACAAAATCAACAGTTTTGATATATTTTATATATTTTATTACCGTTTTGTGAATGTATATTGACGTGACATGCTGGGTATAAGCATAGCATACAAGTACAGTCCAACGTAAAGGAGGCCTTACTATGGGTTAGCCCTTTAATAAGCATTAAGTCGAAGTACCTGAAAACTTGTATGTTTGTCGTCGGATAATTTATGTGGTTTTTTATAAAAAGAAATAAATCTAAAACAATGAGTTTGGCAACAAAAACGTTCACACCTTACATAGCACATCATAATATAAAAAGATGCAAAATTAAAAATCCAACTGCTGTTATTTTTATGTTCAGCATGCCTATATCAATTTCGCAATATGCGTTAATTACAAAAGGTTAAAACTCTAGTTGCTCCAGCGTTTGTTTAGGAAAGAAATATAATGTTTTAAAGTACATGTAATTTCTGATTATGTTAACATAATTCAAAATGTTTTTATATCCTGTATTTATCTTTTAACTGTTTTCGTGAATGTATAATAAGTATGTACCATGATGGATTTCAGCACAGCATACACGTATTTGTGCAAAACGGAGCCTGTACTATGGATATGCCCTTAAATCAGCATTAAGCAGAATACTCTAAAAGCTTTCATTGTTTAACATCTCAATAATGCAGGGTTGATTTATACATAAACATATATATATAACCACTATTTGTGGCAACATTACCGACTACAAATCATATAGCATTTCAACATTTGAAGATATGTCAATTTAAAATCCGATTACAAAGCTGTTTGTTTATTTTAATGTTTCGTCTAATGCAAACTAAAATTAATTTGCAAGCATTATTTTTTTAATAAATGCTTTCTATTACAATCCTATTTGTAATCACGGATCTCGGGAAGACAGCATCGCCAAGAATCTAGTTAATAATTAGATGTGATAAGTCATACTCAGACGGATAACTTTTTGTATATATTTTGCAGTGTTTTCAGAATTAAGTTGCAGTTTTACCTAGTGTACAATGTTAGGTTTGGTTTTATTCATACGGACTTGCTTGAGGAAAACATTATCCTTACACAAATTGTTTACCGATAATATTTTAGAGTAAGCACGTGTTTTAGCAACGTGATCAAAGTTTGAGAGTCTGCTAATTGAATTGATGTATTAAATTTGGTTTCCCCTAAACCAGTATTTGGTCGAAGTATATGAACGCATACGCCTATATTGTCAAAAATCAATTGATGTTACATTATCGATATATGATTAATGTACATTTTGATTTATGATGTTATGTTTAGTAACAGACAAGACACATGCACACGTTTACGCATATTTCAAATGGACTTTAAACAATACTTATTTTTTACTATTTAATAATTTCGCTTCAATGGATGCATTTCTTTTATCTATTTTTATGCATGTTCAGTATTGGGAGGGAATTTTAAATAAAGCGCTGATAAAAGTTTTGCTCCAATTTTGTCTTGTAATTTGTAATGTTTACATCGCAGCTTTCTGTTCAGGCAATTGGTCTATTACCTATATAGAGAATACTATGTTAGTGTGATTGTGAACTTAAATTTATCCCACGAGTGAAGAAAAGTTTACATGGCGAGGCTTGCCGAGCCTTGTAAGCCTTTCTGAGACGAGTGGGATAAATTTAAGTACACAATCACACTTACATAGTATTCTATTTATCCTACAATAATTTTTAATTTAATTTATTCCTAAAATAAAAGCAAAACAAAACACATTAAATTAACTAAATCTAGCATTGCGTAGTAATATTAATTGTGATCTTTCCCAACTATGCACTGTTTTGGCATTAAAAGAAGGTACTTTGATGAAAGTATATAAGGCGTGACATGCTCGAGAAGTGGTTGTCAAAGCCTTTAAATCTAAAATCGTGGTGCTTACGGGGGGCTTCGCCCCCCTGGACCCCTATCAGGGCTATGCCCTGCACCCACCAGAGGTTCTAGCGGCCCCCCTGGACCACCAGCAAAACTTTGAATATCCCGCCCTTCCCACCCCCAACCAGAAATCCCGGATCCCCCCCTGAGGACGGGTTGTTGTTTTGAAAATCTTTCTAGGGAAGCATATTTGTTTACATGTGTATACCCTGTATTTTTCGTACCCAAATGTTTTTTCGTACCCAATTTTGTTTTGGCATACTTTGTACCCTGAAGTTTTGTGTTTTGTTACCGTTTTCTAAATTATGTATCTTGGTGGATTTGAGCAAATAATACAAGTATTTGTCCAGCGTTAAGAAGCCTGTACGTCAGGTATACCCTTAACACAGTATTGAGTCGAGGTACCTGACAGCTTTCATTTTTGTCGTCGGATAATTGACATTCAATTTATATAAAGTAAATAGTCTATAAAATTGATCTTGGCAACAAAAATGTTCACACCTTAAAAAGGAACTTCACCATTTAAACTGATGTTAAATTTAATCCCAACTGCTTCGTTGAAGTAGTTTATTAAATTTAATGTTGAGTCATATTAATACTGAAAAACAAATGTTTTCTCTTATAATCACATGTGTAAACACGTATGTCCGAAAAAGCATTGTCAACAATCTTGTTCGTTATTAGATCTGCTTATTCATTCATAGAAAGATATTTTATTATTATGTATTTTTATATACATTTCCAGCATTAGGTTGCATTTTCAACAGTGTGCAATTGCTGGGAGAAAAAAAAGCAACGTATGAATACAAAGTTTTGTGTTTTGATTTCATAATATTAGGAATTTTTGCAGCAATATGAAAAACGTTTTAGCTTCTGATTATTTCCCGTAAGAATGTATTTTGTTTTCTACGCAAACAGTATTATGTCGAAGTATATGAACGCATTCTCGTTATGGTGTCAGATTAAATATCGTCATATAAAAAGTAACGACGTATAATACATGTAGATGTTATGATGATTTTTTATATACAAATAGAACAAACATAAAACATATTCACGCATAGTGCAAATTGACTTGATTCACTACTAATTTCTCGATAAATAGTAACCTCTTAGCATTGTTGCTCTCATTTGTACGAAATCTATCGCCCTGTTCTTATGTAATATACATACAATGTACGCCTGAACATGGTAGTCAAATAAAAATGCACGTAGGAATATATACATTTTATTATAAAAGTTTATTATTTCGCTTGCATGAACACGCGGATACTTTCTATGTGTGAGTATTTCCAGCATTAGGTGGAATTTTAAACAAAGCGCTTTTTAGAATTTGTGACTATACGTATGCCTTTATATTTTAAATTGTATACATAACATTACACTATACTATTCTCTAAAAGCCTTTGAACATAACAATTAAATGTCAGTGATAAAAGTAGATGGTTGTTCTAATGTTAATTACTACTCATGCAAACATGATTCCGCTATGATTCCATGTGGGCAATTATCCACTATGGACCATGATCTATTATGGACTATGAACCATTTTGGGCTATGATCTACTTTGAGATATGATCCACAATGGACTGTGATCCATTTTGTGATATGAACCTCTATGGACTATGATCCACTATGGGCTATAATCCTATATTGGCTATGATTCACTACGGACTTTGATTAAGTATGGGCTATTATCGTCTATTGATTATGATCCATTATAGACTATGCTCAACTATGGGTTAAAACCTCTATGAGCTATTATCCACTATGGGCTCTGATCCGATATAGGAATATGATAAATTATGTACTACGATCCAATATGGGCTATGACCTTTTATTGGTTATGACCCACTATGGGCTATGATTCCCCATTGGCTTTAATCCACTATGGATTATGATTCCCTATTGACTATCATCCACTAAGGATAAAAGTCCAATAAGGGATATGATTCATTATGGGATATGATCCACTATGGATTATGATCCCCTATGAAAATGTATTCTCTATGGACTATGATTCACTATGGATTATGATCCAATATGGGTTATGATATTCTATGGGTTATTATCAACTATTTGCTTTAGCTCACTATGGGCAATAATGCACGATTTGCATTGATCCAATCTATAATATGATTAACTATGGGATATAATCCTCTATGGGGATATGATCCACTATGGGCTATGATCCACCATAGACTCTGATCCTATATGGGCTATGATC
Source organism: Dreissena polymorpha (assembly GCF_020536995.1). Classification (NCBI taxonomy): domain Eukaryota; kingdom Metazoa; phylum Mollusca; class Bivalvia; order Myida; family Dreissenidae; genus Dreissena; species Dreissena polymorpha. The sequence continues at coordinate 19,787,133 of NC_068361.1, read as the reverse complement.
CATTATGGGATATGATCCTCTATGGGCATATGATCTACTATGGGATATGATCCACTATGGATTATGATCCCCTATGAAAAAGTATCCTCTATGGATTATGATTCACTATGGATTATGATCCAATATGGGCTATGATCTTCTATGGGCTATTATTAACTATTGGCTTTGACTCACTATGGGCAATGATCCACGATTTGTATTGATCCAATATATAATATGTTTCACTATGGGATATCATCCTCTATAGAGATATGATCCACTATGGGATATGATCCACTATGGGATATGATCCACCATGGACTCTGATCCTATATGGGCTATGATCCACTATGGGATATAATCCTCTATGGGTATATGATCTACTATGGGATATGATCCACTCTGGATTATGATCCTATATAGACTTTGATACAATATGAGTTATGAGAAATGATCCACTATTTGATATGGTCCGCTTTATACTATCTTTCACTATACGATATGCTCAACTATTTGTTATGATTCGCTATAGACTATGATTCCATGTGGGCAATTATCCACTATGGATTATGATCTAATGTGAGCTATGATCCACTATAAACTATGCTCCAATATAAGTTATGATACCATATGAGCAATGATCCAATATGTGATTTAATCCGCTTTATGCTATGATATGCTATGGACTATGTTCCATTATGGGATATGATCCACCATGGGGTATGAACCGCTATGGGATATGATCCACTATGAGATATGATCCACTATTGGATATGATCGGCCTCGGACTATGATCCAGTATGGGCTAAGATCTACTATGGTATATAATCCACTATTGACTATGACCAACTATAAAATTGATCTCTGCTATGAGATTTGATTCTTAATGAACTATGATCTACTAGGGACTATGTTTCATTACGGGATATGATCCATTACGGGATATTATCTACTATCGGCGATGATCCACTATGAGATAAAATCCACTCTGCACTATGATCCACTTTTATTTATGATCTCCGCTATGGTCTATAATACACTATGGGTTATGATCAAGTATGGGTTATAATCCGTTATGGGTTATGATCCACTATTTGATATGATCCATAATGGGATATGATCCATTAAGGGGTATGATCCACTATGGGACATGACCCACTATCGATATGATCATATATTGGCTATAATCCGCTATGGCGTATCGACCACAATGGGATATGATCCACTATGGGCTAAAATCCACTATAAACAATGATCATGTATTTGATATGATCATAAATTGGCTTTGATCCACTACCGCCTATGATCCACTATAGACTATTAGCAACTATTGACAATTATCCACTATAGGATATGATCCAGTATTGTATATTATATCCGATGTGGGCTATGATCCACTATGAAATATGATCCACTATAGGTATGATCCGTTGTGGGCTATGATCCACTATTGGATATGCTCCACTATGGGATATGATTCGTTATGGGCTATGGTCCACTATGGGCTATGCTCCGCTATGGACTTTGATCCACTATGGGCTTTGATTCACTATATACTATGCTCTGCTTTGAGCTATGATCCGCTATGAACTATGATTTCAACTATGGGTTATGCTTCGTTACGGGCTTTGATCATTTATGAGATTGCTCTCGTCTATGGGCTAAGATCCGCTATATGTTATGATCAGGCCATGGTAAGTTGACTATACTATCAAATGTGCATTAACCTAGTTTGGCAAATGGCTCACACTCTTTGAATCAGTCAACTTTATTGTTTACCACCATAGACGACCGAATGGTCACAAACTCTCTATTTATAATTGTATAATTGGGTTTGTTATTTTAGACCATCTACTCATGCTGGACGCTGGGATGCAAAGCAGTAGTTAACGTCATTATTCACCATAGACGTCACTATTGGAGAAGCTTTTATCTTATAGAAATGCAATGTCCGGTACGTGAACATACCTCGTGCATTTCTTTTTCATCAGACCTTTTCATAGCGCCGAACAGTGCTTTTCCCTGATTGAATTTTCAGTTGCACAATACACACCAAGTAAATGTGTTTTTTTTCTTCAAATTGCAGGTCACATATAGCCATCATGAAGAAATTTGACTGATTTAGAGCATAGATCTATTATTTCCCTTCCAGAATAACCAACCACGTAGTGTTTATCGCATATAATATCATTGTAATTATGCTCCCAGAAAGTTTCCGGGGAGCATATAGTTGCCAGTTTGTCCTTCTGCCTACCTTACTTCCTTCCTTCCGTCACACTTTTGTTACAGTTTCTATTAGCGCCTTCAATACTTTACCGATCTCTTACATATTTGGCATGTAGGTACCTTGCATACACCTCTACCTTTTGATTAGGTTTGAGGTCTTTGGGGTCAAGGTCAAGGTTACCGAGGCTAATAAAAGATTTTCGCAAGGTCACAATTGTGTTACAGTTTCGCATAGCGCCGTCAATACTTTACCGATCGATTACATATTGACATGTAGGTACCTTGCATGGACCTCTACCTTTTGATGAGGTTTGAGGTCACTGGGGTCAAGGTCAAGGTCACCGAGGCTAATAAGAGATTTTCGCAAAGTCACAATTGTGTTACAGTTTCTCATAGCGCCGTCAATACTTTACCGATCTTTTACATATTTGACATGTAGGTACCTTGCATTGCCCTTTACCTTTTGATGAGGTTTGAGGTCAATGGGGTCAAGGCCAAGGTCACAGAGGCTAATATTAGATTTTCTCAAGGTCACTCTTTTTTCCACACAATAAATCCATATATCGATAAAGCATCATCGGGGGAGCATCCATCAGTTTTACTGATATCCTTGTTTATATTATTTATATTAATTAAAGTATTTTTTATTGTATTGTTTATGTTTGACCGTAAGATAATTTCAATTATTTATACAAACAGAACACGGATAAGCATGACATAAAAAAAGTTACACTCGAAATCCTTCCGGAGCTGGAATGATTTTACTTGTGTATGCAACGTATACCCAATGTCCGAGTAGAGTTGTCCTTTTTTAAAGCCGATGGGGAGGTAACATTGCGCGGAATTTGTCGCTCTTTTGTAAAATAATAGTACTGGCGCTACCTCTTTTATAAACCAGCAAATGATATTTCGATGGTGGCCCTAAAGACCGTAATTCTGGAGCGCGTGAAGGTTTTATATGTTTTTTTTTTACATATTTTACATAGTCCACATTAGTAAAATAATCGGACACTGAATTACTATTCAGCGTAAAAATATCGATCCCAAAAATGTACACCTCAATGGGATCGGCTCAATCTCTTTTGTAACATGCAAACATATACTATTATAATAGACCGATCAGAGGCCAATGCTTTTGTAAATGAAGCAACTTGTATATTTTAAAAGCAATCGTTTGATGTCATTAGCAGTTCAATCTGATTGAAATAAGCTTGTCATACTGGATCGATTTACTTTTATTAAAAATCTGTCATGCCACAACTTATAACGGGGCTGACGATTCAAAATACGTTATGATTGTATGTTTCCATGCAATTCTGGTTCAAATGAACTTGGCGGAAGCGCAGTGCACTAACCAATTTTAACGCTACATCAAACTATGTTCAAAGCACATATTAAATCTACTTATCCTAAAAATTTCTCCATCGGTTTATAAAATAAATTCGGTCCATAGCGCCAGTGATTAACTGCCGCGTTGTAAGAAGTTACATCGTCTGGGGTCTTTAGTGCTGTTATTTTCTTATTTCACAGGTTGAAATCAAATATGTTTGGAACAATATTTTAGTTTTCTAGGAAAACATAAAAGAGAATGATGATTTTTGACGTTTGATGACATTTGAATAAAGTGTTCTTATAATGCTCGTTGTGTTGTCACTATGGCGTTATTTCGATTTTTCCTCCTTTTCTTCATCACCACCATGGACCTCATCAGCAGCATTATCCGCCTCTTCCTTCTTATTTTATCATTGTCCACTTTATCATCATTATAATACCCCTCCTTTACATGATCATCATTATCCTCCTCACCTAATCCTTTTCCTTACCATCATACTCAGGATCTTCCTTCTATCCATCATTACGCCCCTCCGCGTCCTCCTCCGACTTATCATAATCCCCCTCCTTCATTTCCTTATCATCATCCTAAATCTCCTAGTCATACTCATCCTCGTTATAATTGTCATTTTTGTCATTGTCATAATCCATAATCGATTGCTCTAAATGCGTTGTTATTTGTCGCATGAACATGTCCAATCTAGTAAAGCATTGTGTACGCGTGTGTTCGCGTCTATTTGGCGACGAGCATATCCGAAGTGTGAGACATTAGCCTTATTAATTTACCAAAAAATAACCGCTTTGTCCGCCCGTCTTGTTTATGTTATGCAGAACTTCATTTGTATAATGTAAGCACTTCACGAAGACAATGATTAACGGGAGGAATACATTGGCCATGACTCTTTCTGCAATATCTACCCATATTTACAAAGTTATTACCCTTTTTCAATTTGCTTGTGTGAGGCGTTGCTATTAGTTTGTAAACCAAACACAACCATATGAGCCGAGTTCTGGAAAACTGGAGTTAATGCATGTGTTTAAAGTGTCGCCTCAGATAAGCCCATGTAGTCCGCACAGGATTATCAGGGACGACACTTTCCACCTACACTAGATTTTAGCCAAGAAGATAAAACCTTTTTACAATAAAATGCCATTAAAGCGGAAAATGTCGTCCCTGATAAGCCTCTGCGGGCTGCAAGAAATATTTTATAATGATAAGATGATAATAAAAGGCGTACACTGACAATAAATATGGCTTCAATACTTGCGTAGTAATCTGTTGTACATATTTCCCTCGTTGTTAATGATACCATCATATTTAATGATATTTCCGGGATACGTGTAAAGGTGCGCAGTCATCAGAAATGCGTAGAACGAATACAACTGGGCTTGTCTTTTGTCTAAAATTACCTCTTAAAGTGGATTTAGTATCGGATTCCAGTCTGTGAATGACAGCTGCCTGGTTCGCAATAACTGCTTTTAGCATCCCAATCTCTGACTGCATCTCGGTTTTTAAGTTAAGAATGCTTTGCTTCATCAGAGCCAATTCATCTTCATTTGGCGAAACAATCGACGTAAGTACTCCAGAAGTTATTAACCAGAATAATATGCACAGTTTAAAAATACTTTTCTTCTGTCTTACTGACCGACGTGCACTAGGCAATGATATATTTGTCTCTTGAAAGGGGCAAGACGCCATATATAAGAAGGTCCATTCGTGACTTCCTTATCGTATACGTTTCACATATATTTAGATGTTTGCTTTAACAAATAGATGACCGTTACAAATAAAGCGATTCGTTTGCTGACTTATTATTAGATTTTGTACATAGATACATTGCAAATATAATTAGTAGTATTCTTATTAACCTTAACAGCACAACATAAACATATCAATGAATAAATTGACCAGGTGTTCGTGAAAGTACAGATAGCAGCGATAGTTCAATCTAATTCATTATATTATTAATTATCAACTCAGATAGAAACAAATCCGTATAGATTCTACGTTGAGTTTTAAAATTAACTAATAAAGACGTGTTTATCTCATTTAAATTTGTTCAGTGAGTCATGCTTGTATGTACAGTCAGAGAGTTTCTATACACATTCAAAGCAGACATAATTTCAGAAATACTAAGACGATATGTTTGCTCCTGAATTTACTCTTTTGTTGGAGGCTCAAATCAATAAACAATTTACAGTCTGTCCATGTGCTAAATGAAACGCCGGTGAGTTGCTAGATTTACACTCCAAAATTCATTTACACAAATACATAGCTTACTTGCAAATGCCATGTTAACCATATTCTCACATACTTAACGCTAACATTTAGTGTGTGCAATGTAAGATATTCGACGGTATTATTAACACAGTGTAATTCTTACCTGTTTATTTTAACTCATATGAACATACTTATGTTTGAATATGCCTCAAACGGAATACTATGCTTACTAAACGGAATACTATGCTTACTATTTACAAATATCAAAAAGCCAGTTACTATTTCATTGTGAGTAAATCAATTATTCTCTTATCTAAATTGCTTCGAAAAACAAAAACGAACAACAACACAACAACTAAATAAATCAATCGCTTCATTCGCAAACTACATAGTCTACTTCACTTCGGAGAAACATAATACGAAACAAACTATAATAGCAAAACAATGACATTTCAACGATGCAGTATGCAAGCAACAGTTTGCAAAAACAATAATACACATGATAAAAGCAATTTTGTTTAAGGGGCGACACATTAGCCTCGTGAAGCATAAACGAACAATGAGTTCTTCAACAGCATATGCAAAAAAATGCAGTTGTTATGAAGAATAGCGCATATGCAAGTAAATGACATAAGAATGTTACAACGCAGCGTGATGTACTCGACTACAAACCCTCTCAAAATTGTTCAGATAAGTTTAATTCCTCAAGATAAGAGCGCCTTGAGGCATTTGTCCCTGTTTTTAAAACAAGCATTGTTGTTATGTTTGATGAATCGCATTTAGCTATAAATTATCTTATTTTATCACATGCCATACCATGTTTTCAATGTAATATAACCATTACGTATATTTGTTATCTTACACATGTGTCATATACTATTTAAGCGTTTTCATTGGTTTATTTTCGTTCGAATCGGATTTTGTTATTTTACTGAAATGACGTTGCAACGCAAAATAAAGTCACGAAATGTAAAAAACATTCTGGATTTATTATTATGTTTGCGTAAATATTTATTTAATTTGCTCTTTTAAAAGCATGTGAAAAAAAGATCTGACACTCGTTGTCATTTCATACCATATTTTATTTTTATCCCACTTTTACAGCGAAATCGGTTAATTAAAGCCCCGTTTATTAAATTTCATCTATAATCAACGGCAAGGCTATAATCAATGGCACGAAATGACGTCATCAACTGCCGAACCGGGACTACTTTTTCCCACGCACCTCGTCACCTGTGTTTGCCAAGTGCATCAATAATAAAAACAATCTCAAATGTTTGTCAATCTTAATGACCTTAAAACAAAGGAAAGTAGCAAAAAAACGTGTTTTTTTGTCATTTATTTTTATTAAAACCTCAAGTATTAGGTAAATTTAACACTATGCAAATAGGTTCTGTTGTTGTTGCTCCCCTTTGAAGAAGTCAGTGCGAGTTGCTCCCCTTTGACCGTAGAAAACAATCGTCTGGACCAAGAAATCCTGTGTTAATTTACAAGCTGTACTCGGATATGCATCCATCTGATTTTTCTTCAAAGCATCTTTTCTACCTGGCAATACGCACAAATGACACTGCATCCCGGTGATTCTTGCGTCAACAATTGGGTGTCAACAAGTTAGGTCAGATGCTGAAGGCCATGGCAAAAGGCTCCGGCTTTCTCAAGCACAAGAGAATAACGAACCACTCAGTTCGCAAATTCCTGGTCCAAAAATTTCGAAATACAAATATCCACCCACTGAAACCATGGCAATAACAGGGCACAAAAATGTCCAGTCCTTAACCAATTATTCCAACATATCTGTTGAACAGCTGCAAAAGTGTTCATTCTTGCTCAGTCCAGTAAATGTAACAATCCAACAGTTCCTCTTGTACACCTTCACGCACCGAAACTATGGCCGAAATGCAGCCTAGACAACCACTGTCTACCGTCGAACAAGTTGATCTTGATGTTCGCCCCACCCAGTCACTTCACGGTTCACCAGCGTTCGAACAACTTTGCCTCACAATTCTTTGGTGCCACTTTCAACATTCAAAATGTTAATGTATATAATTAGCTTAAATCCAAGTAATCTTTGTTATTTCGTCACGAAATAACCACATATTATAACAAAGAAGCAAATAATGTGCACCTCGTGATCGACTCGATAGTTTGATATCGAAAGTGAATTGTGTGTGGTGTTAGGCTACGTTGTAAACAAATGTAGTTCCTTGTATATAACAACTTAATGTCATATTGATATCATAAAACTTAAAGGTTTGCAATTCAATATGATTAAAATTGTAATTAATAACGCTCGACACTTTGTTACAGAACGATATTCTGATTTAAAAAAATGATTATTTGATCAGCGGTTATTTTTGGAACGCGGAGTAATACACTAACCTTGGTTACACTACAGTCATTATCAAAGTACGACAAACACTCGTGAAAACTTATTTTGTTTAAATAAAAAAAGTTTACTGAATAAAAAGTGGGATAAATAGAATAATAGGTCAGTGTTGATTATAGATCAGGTTTATCATGCTCGGCACGAAAACGAAATTGCACTCGCCAAGGCTCGTGCTTTTTGTTTTCTAAGCCTCGCATGATAAACCTGATCTATAATCAACACTAACCTATTATTCTCTATAACTCGTCCAGGAAAATCGTTATTAAGCCCGCCAAAGGCTCGTTTACTAACAACATTCCTGAACTCGTTTAATAAAATATGGCATGATATGACAACTCGTGCCAGATCCTATATTTATTTGATTTTTTTTTATTGCATGTCAACTTTACAAACTATAGGGGCGAAAATTGTTTTGAGGTGTTTTGATATAAACTATCTCAGGGTTGTCTTTAATTTTTGTGCATCAAGATAAGGACAATGTGTTGTAATACAATTGAGTATATCATAAGACAAATGCAGTGGATCAGAATTTCAACATTTATATCAACAAGTACGTGTATAATTTAAAGTATACAACACAGTGTTAACATAACACTCAGATACACATATGTTACATAAAAACGTTTAGGCATTAATAATTTGAATGAACTATTCGAACAATAAGATTAATTTAATTGAAAATTTCAAACAAACGACACCTCTGTAATGCTTCAGAAGCAAAGGTATTAGAATATGATCTTACGGTTGATTAATTTCAATGTTTTAATTTGTTAATATAGAACTAATATGATCGTATTAACTATATAGTCACTATTTCATTTTTTTTTTCAGATTTTGCCAATGTGGCCTCATTGGAACTTCCGGTCTGGATTGTTCTAAACAGTTCCAGTCCAAGCCAGTGCACAGACCCTTCTCCAGTACTGCCCTCTATAGAAGATAATGACTTACGCGATGTCACATGTTCCTATACGTTTCTATGCAGTCTACTCAGCATTCTGCTGACACTTGCTCATAAGGTGAAGTGTGAGCTGAATGATTGTGAAATAACGTCGTGCGAAGGGGGCGCAATCTGCAAATTATGTAAAACTGGCCGTGTAAAAATAAAAACAGAAAATAAACAAATAGCAGTGTCCTTACTTGATATCAGTCAGTAGGAGGCTCTCCATGGTCTAAACATCAAGAGTCTGAGTCTGGGTAGTGAGATGAGAGGTTCTTGGGTGGATCATGCAGAGTCGTCTCAGTCTCTGAAGCAGTCACTATCATTGCTCACACAGCTGGACACACTTAGTATTAGTGTGCAGTATTACGATCCTCATAATCCTGATAGTCCTGGTCTTTGGGAGGCTCTACATGGTCTTAGTATCAAGAGTCTGAGTTTGATTGGGCACTATTTATTACTAGAGTATGCGACGTCTTTGAATCAGTCGCTATCATCGCTCACACAGCTGGGAACACTTAGTATTGGTGTGGATGTAGAGAGTCCTGATCTGTGGGAGACTCCCCATGGTCTGAACATCAAGAGACTGAGTCTGTGTGCTAAGCGGGGAACTATGAGAGTGTGGCATGCAGAGAAGTCGTTTTCTCAGTTGCTATCATCAATTACACAGCTGGAAACGCTTACACTACATGTGGATACATTCATTGCGCTGCAGGTACCACGATCATTGAAGTATTTCAATATCTACTTTAACACATTGCTTCCCTTGAATAACGGGACCTTGTGGGCACACTGGCTGGATGTTCGCATGATATGGAGATTAATCTAGAATTCTGCTGTGCTTCTAGTGATGAACACCCAAATAGAATCCCACTACATGAATACATTCCAATCGAAAAAGAACTTGTTTCCCGGACGAATGTTGTAGTTAAACGATTCCGAATATATGAATCTGAATCTAATTATGCCATATCTGTACGTTATTTGGTATTATTGTTGACCCTGTTCACCGTTACTTAAGCAAGAAACATGATGCATATGAAAGATTTGCTAAATGTATGAGAATATTTATATGTAGTCGAATTTCAATAGGACTTTATATTAATCCAGACTCATTCTTATAAATAAGTGTGTGGTGTTGTTAGATATTTAATTAAAATGAAACGAGGCTAATTCAAGCGTTATTGTGTGTGTCATACTTTGTACAAATAGAAACGGGTTTAACATTATGCGCACACTGACGTTAAGTTCGTTATGTTCATGCACTTAAACTAAAGCATTATGCTAGCATAGTGTGTTGTTTCACTTCCGACATGTGCTATTTGGCAAGTAAATATAGTGAAAACAATAATGTTTCTATTTTATAACGTTCTCAACCTAAATTGTATTTAAGACCAATGACACATATACGTTTCTGTTCCGCCAAACTTTAAAAGAGATACATTCTAGTTTTTCTGTAACATTAATTGACTCTAAAAAATTATCAAAATTACGTAAATGTCGCTCCTAAATAGTAAATACTTAAGATGTATTTATCAAAATAAAAAAACACAAGTCGCAATGTTTCGTGTCACACTACTAAAAGGAATAATAAAGCTGCATAATCACCTTACGTTTATATTTCATGTAAACTTGAAATATTTTCATTTAATGCATGCCTTTGTTTGAATGCAACAAACACTTTCGAACACGGTGTTAAAATTGTATGTAGTGCGCGTTGAAACATAAGTATTTAACTGTACACTTTTCATTCCGTTGAATTTATCTATAAAGATTGCAGGACATCACCGTTTTGATTGTCCTCTTTTGTATGTAATTTAAAACACTTGGATAAATAAAATGCATGTGAAATATTTTTATTTGCGTTGTGTACACAGTGCTTTTCAAATCCAATCCGTTTAAAGAACATGCCAGTGTTTCCCTGTTTTGCAATGTCTGTACGTGACATTGGTGGCGTTGATTACGCTGTCCACGATTACTTTAGCGTTAAAGATGATGTTTAATAAAGATTCGTTGAATGTATGAATGATAGAACAATACTTGACTTTCTATACGACTTCATATACGTCCAGACTTAATGGTATAAATAACTGTATGCTGTTGTTGGTCATCATATTAATAGATATCACATGTTTGTAATGTCCTGACGTGCGTGTGGCACATTGAACAAATCGAAACTTTGTTGACACTATGTGTCAAAACTATGTCGTCTTTTGTTTCATACATAAAATAAAGCTATAGCATTATGCTTTCATACTGTGTTGTTGAATAAACCACGTGCGGTATGACACAAATAAAGTAGACAAATTATATTTCGATTTTAAAATGATCTCATTCTAATTTGTAGTGACCTTCAATGACAAGTATATATTTTTAATATCCATCCATCTTTAAAAGATAAATATTCGCACGAGCTTTTCTGTTAAATTGATGGATTATTTAAATAAACACAATCACGTCAAATTAGCTCCGAAATAATAAATAACTTTAGATGAATTAATTCAAATAAACGAAAAAAACAATAGGCGATGTTTTGTCTTGCTACAGAGCAAGTGTCACAATACTAAACGCAATACGCCTTTTAATTATATTTAGTTTATGCTTTGTGAAAATGTTATTCAATTGTTCATGAAATGAATGCTTTCTTTTGTATTAAACAATTACATAACTTTTAAGAGTTTAATACCGTCTTACACATGCGCGTTAAAGTCAGAGAATTTTACTGTGCATATTCCGCAATATTCTCAAAGCATTTGACTTCATATGTTACTATTGCATGACATCTCAGTTATGATTACCTTGTTTTTTCTTTATAATTAACACAACTTGATTAGTTAATATTCTACATATATTAAAGTGTTTATATCTGATTTTTGTGCAAAGTGCGTGTCGTTTCGATCGTCTTTAATAACTGTACCGTAAAAAAGTGGTCAATAGAATTAACGTTTCAATGGTAAAAAACAAAAGGAGTGTATTCATTTTTAAAATGCATATAGATTCAACAGTTAAGATGCATATTCTTAAATATGTATATTTTACATTTGTTTATTTCTAATTAATTACGATTATCGGTTGTTTCGGATTGTGAAATAATTGTGTGAGCTTGCTGTTGCTTATATTGTATAATACTGATGAATATTAAAAACAGTTCAATAGTTAAATTGCGTTGTCGTTGACTGTTTAAGTAGTTATATTGTTAATTAGCTTGATTCGATGATGTCTTTGTAAACTATCTTTCGATGCGGCTGGATAATGCTCCTATTGTTGTTGATGATGATAGTGATGATGATGATGGTGATGATGGTGATGATGATGATGATGATGATGATGATGATGATGATGATGATGATGATGATGATGATGATGATGATGATGATGAAGAAGATGATGATGATGCTGATGATGCTGCTGATGCTGCTGCAGCTGATGATGATGATGGTGCTGCTGCTGATGATGATGATGCTGCTGATGATGATGATGGCGATGATGATGATGATGATGATGATGATGATGATGATGATGATGATGGTGATGATGATGATGATGATGATGATGATGATGATGATGATGATGATGATGATGATGATGATGATGATGATGATGATGATGATGATGATGATGATGATGATGATGATGATGATGATGATGATGATGATGCTGATGATGATGATGATGATGATGATGATGATGCTGATGATGATGCTGATGATGATGATGCTGCTGATGATGATGATGATGCTGATGATGATGATGATGATGATGATGATGCCGATGACGATGATGACGCTGACGATGATGCTGCTGCTGCTGCTGATGATGCTGCTGCTGCTGCTGATGCTGCTGATCTGCTGCTGCTGCTGCTGCAGCTGCACGCTGCTGCCTGCCTGCTCTGCTTGATGCTGCTGTGCTGCTGCTGCTGGTGCTGCTGCTGCTGCTATCTGCCTGCTGCTGCATGCTGCTGCTGGCTTCTGCTGCTGCTGCTTGCTGCTGCGGCTATCCTCTGCTGCTCTGCTGCCTGCGTAAGGCATGCTGCTTCTGCTAGTGCTGCTGCTGACTGCTCTGCTCCTTCCTGCCGCTGCGCTTGCTGCTGCTGCTGCTTCTGCTGAGCTGCTGCTGCTGCTGTGCGCTGCATTCTGCTTCTGCTGTGCTGCTGCTGCTGTGCTGCTGCTGCCTTCTGCTAGCCTGCTTCTGCTGCATGATGATTATGCTGCTGACTGAGATGATGATGATGATGCTGCTGATGATGCTGATGATGGTGGTGGTGGTGGTGCACATTCAATTTGTTTTCCTACCTTCATACACGCCAGCCCATGTCCGGTCTAAAAATGGGATTGCTAAACATAAATACTTTACGTGTTCGTACGCAATTTGGATTTGTTTTAAATGGCAATTTTGAACCTAAAATTATCTGTTAAATCGTTTGACTGACGCTTTTTCAAAAATGCAAACGTACACTAAAATAATGAACCTTTGATATTTGTTTCAGAAAAATAATATCACACGCGCATTATATAAATTTATATTCGATAAAGTAGATAGAAACTGCATGTATGATCTCAGCATGGTTTATGAAATCAACGAAGCATATTGCAAATTACTATGATGAATGTATTATTAATTAGACATATGCTGTAAATTATGATGTCATTTTCAAGGCTTTAAACACATAACATGGGACGGGTTAGACTAAGAAGCAAATCATGTTAATTACTACGTATGTATTAAGCGAGTTTAAGGGGTATTTTATCAAACTAAACTAGTGTCCCTAACATGTAAAACACAATTTACATGTTATACATTCTTCATCATTATTCCATGTTTAAATAAATATGTGAAAATTTAACATAACACATCGATAATATATTATTTATTTATTTATTAATTGATCTCAAATGTTGCATTTATTTTATACTTTTTTTAAATTATAAAATATAATGTTGGAATGTAAGACACACTGTTCAATGTTCCGTTGCTCATCTGTTACTTAACAACGATTAACAGTTCTGATGGCGTTGTTTCGTGGTGTTAATTTATAGATAAAGAGCGATAAATTGATAAGTATTGATCAACAATTTCTGATAGGAATATATCCGTTTAAAGGTCTTAATGTAGTAATACGCGTTTCTATCCGAATGGGACACAATTTAAATCAAATCTATAAAATCGAAATTGCATTTTTAAAAAGACATTTCGAATTTACGTTTAAAAATAAATGTTTACCCATTAAAAATATTCAGTTGAATATTCTTGAATCGTTAGTTCGTGCTCCTGATGACACCTGAGATAACGACAGGATCCCGGCTTCTGAACTGCTGATTTATCCTCTGCAGTTCTGTGCTCATGTCGTCTGCTGCGACCGTATTCTTTCAACGATGTCACACCATGCATAGTTTCACGAATGCAATTGACCCGCATTTTCTGCGACTGAAAGCACCTTATCGTTGGTATTTCTTTCACGATCTCGATCTCTCCGAACGGAAATGATGTCACGTTTGGATTTGCTACTTGAACGTTAATAACGAGTTGAACAGTTTCGCCGCGATTGGTATAACTGCCAAGCCATTTTATTGTAGATCAGTCACCAGACGGTATATCTGCATTGACTTGTTCTCAGGCCGCGTTCCTACCCTTCCCTATTGTCACGGAAATGACGTCACTTTGGGATTGGCTATTTGAATTTGAATAGCGAGTTGAACAATTTC
>NC_068361.1:19754850-19767350 GCF_020536995.1 Dreissena polymorpha | reverse complement strand
AAACACGTATCCTCCGCACAATTAGGAAAGTCGTTTCGTAGATTGTTTTCAATTGTTCAATGCAGTCACGTGCTTGCACGCGTCATCCCATACATTAGATCTCTGAGTGTTCTCCCTTTTAAGGAATGTGTAAGGCGGCTGGTCTAATGATACTCTTAAGTATGAAGTGCAAATAAATTATGTCTAAAGCAAAAAATGAAACTAAACAATGCAATCATGTGATTATGTACTTGAGGATTTGTTTCCTTTATGTAACCGCATGTCATGTCCACGAGTATTTTTGAAGATATTGAAACATACATGTATCCTTGTTACATAGCCTTTTACAACCCAAACAATGTGTAATGCAAAGTATGTGTAGTTAAGTAACATTCATAATTTTGTCATATGCTATCATGAAACGTAAATAATACATGTTTCGCCCAATCTTTGACAAGCAGTACATAACTTGACTGCATACTCATTTGATAGCATTATATTGTAATGCTTTCATTGCCTCTGTATACACGATCAATTTGACTATCGATGGTTGTCTATGTCTATATGTGTTTCTAATGACCGTGTATGACCGACTTTAACATAACATATAATTACAATCTCCACCCGACCATCTCTACTGATAATAACGATTTCGGCTAGTATTTTCATACCCTTTCCTTACCCAAATTAAATCCTCGGCCCTCAGCCAGACTTGCGGCCGACGACACGTCTGCGTGTATAAGTTAAATACCGGGGACAACTCTTGTTTTTAATGAAATGGCCCTTAAAGATGCCCATTTACTGGACACAAATCTGTGTAACCTCTTGACGTCCAACCTAAATACAACTATGGAAGAAATGTTATGTGGCAGAATAAAATCATATCAGCACGTGTACAGCAAAGAGGACGTAACAATTACACAATAATTTGATTATTAAAAGCAGGCAAGTATACATGACATGCAAATTGACGCCTTGAGGATGTTGCCTTGTTTAAATTCACTCGTAAACAGATATTCACAACTAACCTTGGGCCGTATGATAAATAATTAATTTGACACTTAGGTAAAACAACGTTATGTGAGATCTCATTTCTAGAAAAACAATGTCCACACATCTGTCATCTTACAATATTTGAAAGGTGATGCACGGCTTGGTTATTATGGATATAACCGGTGCACATACATGTTTATCGCTATCACTTTGGTAAAAACTATATGCGGATATAAGTGGTGAATGTTTGCTTATTATTTTAAGTATATATTTGCGTTTAAAATCACGTGATAAGCAGTGCAAAAGTCATTCGGAAAATATAAAATTTTCTGTTGGCTTAAGACAAGGCAAGATTGTCTCCCCTTTGCATGTGTCTCTATTTCAAAAGGACTAAGCAAACAAATGCAAGAGCTGGTATCGAGCTGTATGATATTGTTTTGCATGTTTTACTTTTTGTAGGTGTTAAAGTGATTTGAGGAAAAACGCCGCCACCACATTTTGGCTATGTATTACAAAAGGTTGACTTAAGAAGTCAGTAATTCGCAGACTAGATTATGGTTTTTAAAAAACGTTGTTTTCTACGTGAGAACGTGCGATGGTGTTATACAATGAACCAATTCAATTTTTTGATAAATCTAATCATTTCGGAAATATATTGGAAACTTTGCTACATACAATGAGTGCATCATTTTAATATCTTTAAAAGCTTTAAAAAGGGTGTGTTTTATAATTTTAACAACTAGCCTATCAGTGCAAAGACGTTTTGTAAAGTGTTCGATCCTTTTGTAGTTTATACACTAAATAATGTGGCATAAGTTTGGAGCTTAACCAAGTCTAAATTTATTGAATGTGAGCATTTAACATTTGGTAATCCTATATTTAATATAAGGAAATCAATTTCATATGTAGGAGTATACGGCTAAGTGGGGCGATACGCTTTATATATGTCTAGGTATACGAAAATCATATCGTGTTTGTGTTGCATCTCGGGAATGTGTCGAATAAACGAATCAACACACAGTGATTGGGGGTTTATTTTTTTCAGGCACTTTTTTCTGCTGAACGTATATTCTTGTTGTGTACTAAGCGAGGCTGATATGGTTTGATAACGTATTGTAATCGTATATACTCGCCTTAAGAAAGCTCCAGTGAAAAAAGAGAAGAATTTAACACAAGTTTAAAAAGTTACCCTCAACTGGGCTCGAATCACTAAGGCCTGATGTGAGTAAAAGTCTAACGCTTATTTAATTGTTTCGCGTTGCAACGCTTTTTAATTTTTAGGCTTTTGAAATCGTCAAAAGATGCAAAGTGATATTTTAGAGCATGGTTAATGTTCCGAATTATTGTTTCCTCACAAATATAATAACTAGAACGAAAATTTGAGAATCTGTAACAACTTTTTTAATTTTGTCAATTTACGAAAACGTAAAAAGGCCCGCTTTAAAGAAAAATGCGCGAATCAGTAGAACAGCTTTAACATGGGCAATTACATTTCAACGTATAAATAACCAAGTATGGTATCAGTAAAGAGATTAGTCCTCGCTCAATAAAATCGCATCATAACGCACAATCATGGTTTGATTAAGGTCCCCCCCCCCAACCCTGTCCCTTTATCTATACACCCACATGCCCTTGTTTTGATTTAATTAGTTAATGATATAAGAAGTTGCCTAGAAAAACAAATGCTACGTCAAGTAAAGTATCGCCTTAGATAAAGTGCAAGTATGTGCATGTATGACTATTATAATTCCCCAATCTTATACACCTTGTAAGTGAACTGTATGAGTGAATACACATGCACATGATTTTGACGTTATGTTAAAGACAGTTTATCGCAATTTAAATAGGGTGTGTTTTAACTAAAAAATAAAATTGACTCATTTTGAAATATGTTTTGATTACATTATATTAAGGAGTAAACATTGCTTGAATTGAAATATTGTGTCAGATTCAGACACACGATAGGAAAACCAAACTATGATATCACTAAAGCAAGCACATACACATGTTTAATTAAAACATATAATCATTTCTATATAATTTTGGATTGATGTGCTAAGATGTTGATTGTGTACATTTCTATCTGAATGTAATGCGACTATTTTCCAACTTATGTTTTATAAGATATGTTATGTCAAAATACAATTTGTTATGGCTATCTCTTTAGAAAAAGGTCAGCAGTGTTTGATTTAGACATGAAATTATTGTAATACATAAACTTATGACGACATCATTTATTAATTTATGTATTCAATCGTTTGCACAGAGGTTTTGGAAACATCAGAATAAAATTGTGTTGTGTATGCATTCCTATGAATGATTGCCTTGTCATAGAGCTAGGGGGGGGTCGAAAAATAGCGTTTTAATGTTTTATGATATCATACTTATAAACAATAAATGTCACGCAAAAACAAAAACCTTTCATCATATATTGAGTGTTACAAACATTTGTTACGATAATACGTGTGCTTCTTCAATCTTCGTTATCAGGGCAATCAGTTACATAAAAGAAACAAAAATATTCAAGAAGATAGTCTCACAATGGTATTGTTAAGTTAAGTATGTGCTTCATACAACACTTATACTTGAAGACTAAACAGTATGAATAGACCAGCCACCTAAAAACTTCCTTATTAAGGAGAACACTCATAGCTCTTTTCTATGGTTCAGGCATGTGTCTCAATAGAAACAATCTAATACAATCTGCAAAACTTCCTTCATTAATCCGCGGATAGTAGTTGTTTGATTGTTTAAATTGATATGTTAAAGAGACCAACCCAATAGCTTAAGCTTACAGTATTTTTAATTTACAATTAGCTTCATCGATTAAAAAACATGGTGGTATATAAGTATTATAATAACGAGTATACACTTATATGCATGAATGTCTTGTCTTAGAGGGAAGTGACATTTATATATTTTGATAACATATGTCATGAATATCATCTTGTGGGTATTGTTTTAAAGTGTTTAACACTATGTTACAATACTAGCTTATAAGTGATAACAATGTTTTATCTAAAACAACTATTTAGCAGACCAAGGTTTTATAGAAAACAAAATTCTTCCAATATATTCTGAAATTGGTGGTATTGTTTAGTTGTGTGTGTGTGCTTAAGACATCACTTAGTTTCAAGTGAACAATTCTCTTTATTGATCGCCGAGTACTTTAAACGCTTTGATGTTTAGAAGAACAATCACAGTCCTCAAGAGCCGGTTTAAGTGCGCAGATATTGCTCCGTCTTATCAAAGATCGTACGACAATATTAACTTAATATTGACTTTTGTTATTCTAGAATATAAGTGATTATGATCTGTATGTTTTCAAATATCAAGGATATTTGACAGCTACTTTGAAAATGAATGGAAACGTTCAACAAAAGTAATTATTAATGTGACGATAACATATTTATGGCGCTTTGAAAATTGCAGCGTATGGTGAGAATGTCGTACGATGTTTGACAAGACGGGCCCCAGAACGAAACTTCCGTCTGCGGTCTTCAGAGAGTAAATGCCTATAATAAATTGTACTGTAAAGATACTATAACGTCATATACATTTATTATTTTTATTGCAGTTATTGCATTGTTTTAAAAATACAATGGTTTACATTAATTTGGTTGCGTTTTTAATATTTTGATATGTTATGTACATAATTACATTTCAGTTTCATTACGCTTCTTAATGCAAACTATAAAAGACCAGTTATCCAACACAGATGATCACGAAATACTAAAATGATCGAGTTTTCATTTAGTTGTTTTCTCCGCTCTTCCACTGCATAGCATGACACAAATCACACTCTTGTTAAACATTGCTTGATTAATATACATCGAATTATGTAAGATTATTATAGTCTGTTGAATAGAATTTGACAATTCCTCTCTGTCAATTTATTGTACAATTAAGACCTATTGTTTAAATGATCGTTTGTCATGGCAAAACACCAATCATAGAGTATGTAAGACTAGAATTAAACGTAGAGGAACATGCTATTTAACAAGAACGCTTCAGATAGACACTGGATACAAACGGGAAAATACAATGAGGTACAATATTACAACTTTGCCGGTTCTAACATAATCATACTAGTGTATGTTTAAAAAAAAAGGACTATATACGCTGTGATCCGGTTCGGTTCTTCTGTTTACAATCCTGTTATGCAAGCTTACAAAACAAATGCTGTCGGAGGACATCGCGATATACTTTTCTTGTTCTTGTCAGAATAAATGGCGTTAGTTGTTTTAACCAAACGTTACGCATAGTAAGTGAGTTATTGTACATATTAACAATAAAGTAAGTTTCTAAATTGAACAATATCATACGAGACACATAACCCGTGATTATGAGAGAAAACCATTTTTCTTCATTTATTAACATTGATCCAATAAGCACGTTATGCAAACAAAAATTAGCTTTGTGTACAATTTATATATGCGTGTATCACTCTAACTCAATTCGTTGTAAATATATTATACCGAGCTCGTGTATAATATGGAATAACATTAACCATGATATTGATCAGGCCCTCGGTGTAAAACTATTAATATCGATCATGATAGATGAACATTTTACGTTTTATATTATATAGTGACTTGTTTGTTGAATCAAATACTTCGACAACTATCGCCAAATTTAGTTGATTGTTTTAATGACGTTGTTCGTGCATTTACTTAACGGACGATCTTCATGATACAATTGACCAGTCGCCAAATTATCGATCGCTCCGCCCACATAGTCACGTGGTCTAGTGATTAGAAACCTCCGACAAGCAGATCGCAATTATAGCGCATTACGTGAGTGAAATACTTGTAACGATGTATCATGCTCTTTTTATTAAAGGCGCACACTAAACTAAACTGCTTTGTACAACTTTAATACAATCATAAATGCTTTAAAGAGAAATGGCGTAATCAAAATAAATGAGTTTACTATCAGAAACGTTTCTTATACATATTATAGGAAGTTGATGAAAAATCAGTGGTAAAAATGAGCATTTATTTCATATTGATTTTGAACTTGTATTAAAACCGTCTGGCAGTGAATACGGTTGCTATTCATATATAATTTTGAAAATATTTTTATTAAATGCAAATGACACATCCATATCATGATGTTTTTTTTTGTTTATTAAAAAAATTTAGATCTTTGTTTTATTGTGTTATTTTTAAAAAGACACCGATTTTTTAAATTTAGATATAAATTATATTTTGATTGTAATCATAATATAATACAGGCCTAATTTCGTGGTTTCATTAACAGATCTAATATGCATTTTATTTCATTTATGTTTAATGGGAACCTGTTACATTTCACTATCGAAAAATGAAATTTTGGTATTACGGTGCTGTTCACGATCATTCGAATTGAATACATTAAGCATATTATGCATTTGTTTATTTATAGCATGATGGCCCTTATATGTTAATTGCAATTTTCACATTTTTCCCCGTATCAATATATGTTGTATTAGAAATGTTGTTGTTGTTGTTGTATTATAAGCCTTACATTTTACACTTGAAGTCGCTTTAAGCTAGCTAAGCCGCGTTGAAATCACCTTTTTGTTGTTTTAACTTTAGTTAAAACAATATTTAAGTTAACAATTAATAATGATTTCCATTGTTTATGATCCACAGAAAATAAATATATAATTGGAAATCATTTAAGTAATTAAATATTTCTTTTCTTGTGTACAGTACCTAACAATATCTTAATGTTCATTCATTCTGAGATCCACGCAACATACTGTCATTTATTAATCATCGACAATTACTCTGAGATTAATAAGCACGTGTGGCAATTATTATGTTGCCCGAATTGCTTAATAATATTGTGCATCAAACGGTATAACACGTTTTATAGAACACACAACTGGTGTGGTTACACTATTTATTGTGTTTGTTTTCTCATTATTCGTTCATATGTTCAAGAAATAAAGATAAAATAATAACCTTAAATAAAGTATGTATAGCACCTACAGTTTTGAATAATGATCGAACAGTAATGATCATGCATTTGATATAAAATCTGTGTAAACTCTTAAAAATTACGTCCATTCCATATGTACGATACGCTTTGTTTGTCGGACAAAATGGCGGCTAGCTAAGCGTTGCTGAGGGGTGTGTGAAAAATCGATGTCTGATTGGCTGATCGAAGAATGTGGGCGGAGCGATCGATACTTTGGCGACTGGTCAATTGTGTATATGTGTCCATGTATTATTAACCTCCATAAACATGATTATATTCTCGTTCAAATGATGTTCTTCGTACATTTTCGAAACGGTAAATTTAATTTAAAGTTAAAGTACCCACTTTATTTAAAATGGTAAGCAGCAAATTTCAAAATATTTAGAAACAAATAAAGCAATGTTAACAACAGTAGTTGTAGTAGCCGTAGTAGTAGTAATAGTAGTAGTAGTAGTAGTAGTAGTAGTAGTAGTAGTAGTAGTAGTAGTAGTAGTAGTAGTAGTAGTAGTAGTAGTAGTAGTAGTAGTAGTAGTAGAAGTAGTAGTAGTAGTAGTAGTAGTAGTAGTAGTAGTAGTAGTAGTACTCGTATAATCTCCTAAACGACATGTTATATTTCGTTACAAGTTTGTATACAGCGACTTTTAGTGTACGTTTGCATTTTTGAAAATGCGTCAGTCAAACGATTTAAGGATGTTCGATCGTTTCCACTTTACGTTAATTGATTCACTATATCGTAAAAATTAAAAACCTTTGTATATTTTCACGGTTCCAAAAGATAAGGTTTGAATAGACGAGTGAAAATTCTAGTTGGACTGTTTTGATTATGCGCTTATAAATTTTCGGCATTTACATATTTTCGAGATTTACTGCAATGAAACCAAGCGTTCGATTGCTTGACGTCACTTCGTGATCGACATCGATAAAACGCTTGCTTACGCTGTAGATGTTATTTTCTGTGCAAAAACAAGCGTCTATTAATAACGAAACGATAATTTGTCAACAATGAGAATCAGATACTTGGCTTAATAATTTTCATTTAAAATGTCTCATTTGGATATAATTCGGAATACATAACGAAACTTAAAAGGTATTTGTTTTAAAACGTTCGAAAGAACAATGTGGATTTCAATAGAAATACTATTTCCACCGACAATCAGGATTTCCGGTATGACCACTGTTATTTTGACGATTTTTCTATCGAATCGTCGGTAAGCGTGACCACATGTGACAACAGCGATGCCAGTTGGAAAATTAGCAGACGTGTCGTTGAACTCGACACATTGGCCGAATCGCTTTCAGCAGGCAGTGCTAGTCAAGTGCCATGAATTTTCTTAACACAGTAGAAAGCAGGGATTTCGGACTGGCATGTGTTTTGGACATACAGTGTAGCAATTGTGGTGCAATAAATAATGTGGCTACTAGATGGAAACATGGCAGAGTTTATGACATGAACACAGAGCTTGCATTGGGTGAGACTTTTTTGTATTTTTGGTACATTGGTGCATTATATCATGATTTATTGTCAAAATTACTGATACTGTTGAATACATTCAGATACTGGTAGTTATCTGTAAGTAATTCCTGTGTAGTCTACATGCATACATTTTTAGCTCATCTATTTTTTTTTTTAATTATGAGCTATTGTCATCACCTTGGCGTCGGCGTCCAACCATAGCACCCAAGAATCCCCTCCCCCCCCCCCCCCGAAAAAAAAATTTTTGCATTTTTTTTCCCGCATTTTTGGAAGATAATGTAATAAATGTCCACACCCCCACACTATACACCCCTCTTCACTTCACCTCTCCCTCCTTTGTGATTTAAAATGAGAGTCCCTTCACCTTTAAAAAGAAAATAGATGAGCGGTCTGCACCCGCAAGGCGGTGCTCTTGTTTTATATTGTACTTGCTATATTTTTCCTTCATATTTCTCTGATTAACTGCCAGTAAACACAATAACAGTATAATGTGAATGGTTGTCCTTAGTTAAACATGTATATTTTAAAGTGACATGAGTTAATTTTCTTCATGCAGCCCAATTTATTAATACCGGTAATAAATATAATATTTTACAAGTTTACAAAACATAAATATTCTCAATTCGTCAAATACGTATTGGTTTTGAAAATAAAGGGCTTAAATTAATTATAATTTGTGTGTATGTAGATCACTAGGTCTTATAAAATTATGTAACTTTTTGTAAATTATTGACATTATTTCATATTATTTTATTCCACATAAGCATATTTTAGCATTGTGCATTGTCAACTGTTCTGTCATTTACTGCAATCTGTTTCAGGTTAATCAGAAACTGGGTGTTTCACCTGGGACTTTCACATTGAAAATGGCCCTTCTCCGTGACCTTCAGCACAAAAAAAGAAAGGCTATAACTGTTACTCGTGCAGCAAAACAGCGACGCATAAGACTCAAAACTGGAACGGTATTTTTAATTATGGGCATTTTATTTTTATAACACAGTATTCTTCATGTGTATGTCCCCAATTGGCGACATAGTTTTCGCACTGTCCGTGGGTTGGTCGGTCAGTCCGTCACACTTTTCGTGCCTGCTCTCTAATTCAAGTAGTTTTCATCCGATCTTCACCAAACTTGGTCAGAAGTTGTTTCTAGACCAAGTTCGAACATGGCCATGTGGGATCTTGGGTTTCTTACAAGTGTATGGATTATTTACACGGTTGTGCTTTTATATAGTTACAAAGTTTGAGTTTGGGGCTTCCGTGTCGTGTGGACACATTTCTTGTTTGAGATTGTTTCAATAGATTCATCAATTATATATGCAAAGTAGTAGTAACATTTAAAAGCATATGCTAATGTTTGTAAATTGATTATTGTAAAAGCATTAATGTGCTGTGTAATCATTTCTATAAAAAAATCAGAGATAACACATGAAGGTGCAAGCACATTTTCCAATTTGAAATGCTGTTTTCCTGTTCAGGCATTCAAAAGACATAGTGCAAGAAGTACGAGAGGGTCCAACATACTGTTCAAACATAGAGGACCAAGATGTTGAAGTTACAACTATACCCCCAACTGTACCCAAGCCTAGTACTTGCATGTGTAACATTATTAAACCTGCTACTGCTGAGTAACTCAATGTGAGATATCGTGTAAATTGTTGGTCAACCTAGCATATGATTGAATTGCAACAAGAGTTATGTTCAGACTAATTTCTCATTTTGCTTTCATATAATAAATCATTCTTAATCTTTATTGATAAAATGATAGTAAATACCACTTAGATGATGCAATGTTACATTACCCACAACTGGCTATAGTATATTATTGTGCATCATTTAAAAATTTAAACACTCTTCTCTTCGCTTCTTCAGATTTATGAATAAATAAGGTGCCAAAAACTTACTTTCATATATCCATGAATCGAAGAACAGAGCGTTTCAATTTTCATAATAACAGTTATTATGCCCCCCTTGGAAGAGAGAGTTAATATTGTTTTGCTGGATGTCGGTCTGTCGGTAGATCATTTAGTTTTCGATCAATAATTTGTCAACTTCGTCACAGATTGGTTTTTAACTTTCCATGTGCATAGGGATTGGACAGTTTATAACCCCTATTTTAATTATGGTCACTTGGTCAAAGGTCAAGGTCACAATAAGTGTGAAAATTGTTTCCGATCAATAACCCTTCAACTGAAAAATTCTCTTAAACCACAATGCATAGAGAACGGATGTGAAGGAACCTCTTCTACGATTGTTCAAATTAAGCTTCAAAATAAGTCCTGTCCTGGGGGGGGGCAATGTTTTTCCCTTTTATGTTTATTGTAAACACTGCAAATGTATTTTAAGAAGTTTACATTGTACTCGGGTGAGCGACCGATTAACGGAGCTAAAATGGATTCTGTGCAATTTCTATGTAAAATTTTTGTTTTGTTTTTTCAGAGCGTACTTCTCACATAATTCAGATAGCTGCAGTGCATTCAACTGGTCAGTTTTCAACATCATGTGATGCCAGAGGAGAAGATGTCCTTGAAAGCGTCAGAAATAATTGGAGTGACAGTTGTTGGCGACTCTGTGATTGTCAATGGACAAACAGTAACAGCTGTCCCCATCAAATCTGCATTGACAAGTTTTATAACATTCTTACAGAAATGTTCACCAGTTATTTTAGTTGGGCATAATATAGAGTCTTTTGATTGTAAAGTGTTGCTCCATGTTATCCATACTTGTGGAAAAATGTCTGAGTTTCAGCAAAATATTTGTGGCTTTTAGATACTTAAAAAATGTTAAAGGAAATATTACCAAATATGAAATCATATAAGCGGGAAAATTTAGTTAAAGACGTCATTGGTGAATTATACATGGCACATGGCGCTCTACAGGATGTTTTAGCTTTACAAAAGTTAGTGAACTCTGTACCTCTTGACCAAAATATTGTAAACAAATATTCATTCAGTTATGACTGAGCAGTTTTAGCATACAATGTGTAACTAAATGTTGGTTCCAACATCAAATCTTTGCAAACCATGATTGATACAAAAGTTATAAGTCAATGTGTTGCAAGGAAAGTTGCAGGAAGCGAATTGCAACTTAAACATTTGAGAACTGTATCACAAAGAAACGGACTGAGTGGTTTGAGGAGCCCCCTGTCAGAGGTTACACACGGACAAATCAGAGTAAAAAAATCAGAGAAAAAAATATGTGCAATAGCGAGTTATTTTTGCCTGACATCTAACCAATTGTAATTTTCATCTTGTATATAGATTAGCTATGAAATCTAATAGCTGTTACATAACATTTTTTCTTTCTCGATGAAAAACATAGTTGTGATTCTTATGTCAGTTGTATTTCTCATGTTTCACCTAAGTTGTAAGATATTTTTGGCAGTGCATTAACCCACAGATGGTGTGTGAAACATATTTGCCCCGCTAATTGTATTCTATGTTGTTTTTTGTAGATGTACTAATCTGATAAAAGTATTTGCGTAGCCTGAATTTTGATTGTTGTTGCTCTCATTAGTAGTTGTTGTGTACATGTGTATCGTATATATGGACAACAGCACATTTTTGTTAATGAATTGCAAACATGGCTTTACTTAATGTGTGTGATTTGTGTCACATATTTTACATTTTTCTATGTCCGAATAACAGTGAAATAATCATTATCTTGAATTTCATAAATTATAATTTGGCAAAATTATCTGATTGTATAAGAAAACCATGAAAAATTAGCTTCAGATGGCCACCAAAAAAGACAAATGTATTTCTCATGTGTCCAGCTTTTGACATCCTAAAAGAAGCCTTATTATTCATGCGAACAACATAAAAAAATGAACATTACCATTTTTATTGACATTCTTTTTGCAGTATCTGTAACAATGCCGTTCACTAAACAATAGTGTATCACAGCACAAAGCAGTACTATTTGTAAAAAAATTATATATATAAATTGATGTCTGGTCTTTAGCTCCACTGGCCAAAGGGCAGCGGGGCTTATGTCATGCTCCTATGTCCGTCGTGCGTGCATGCGTCCGTGCGTTAACTTTTCCTTTAAACATCGTATTCTCCTAAACTACTAGTCCAATTCTGATGAA
>NC_068361.1:19737350-19752350 GCF_020536995.1 Dreissena polymorpha | reverse complement strand
TCATAAGGAAAAGCAAAAACAAAAGCAAACGCAGCATAATCGTCGTCATTATCAGCAGCATCATCATCAACATAATCAACATCAATATCATTATCATCATCGTCGTTTTCAGCATCATCAAATAAAGCAACAGCAGCAACATCGTCAGCAGCAGAACTAACATTATCAGCATAACAACCACCACCATTATCATCATCATTGTTATCATAATCAGCATCATCATCATCACCGTCATTATCATCACCATCATAAGCATCATCATCATCATCATCATCATCATCATCATCATCATCATCATCATCATCATCATCATCATCATCATCATCAAAGCAAACATATTAATCATACATTCAATAAATTCAGTTGATATATAACAGTAACCAACAAAGATTTGCGAATGAAGAATTCAGTTCGAGAAATATCGGTTATTTAAAAAAGGGAAAAAATTTGGATCACCGACTCGATTTACAAATCTGAATTCGCCTTGTGCGATATACAATTTGGAAATCATAACTATACTTATCACACATAAAATGCGGATAGTCATTAACAAATGACTACAATTAACAATTAATCGAGTACGTACCACTTCTACTACCGCCATCACTGCTGCTACTGGCTATGCTACTGCTGCTGCTACTGCTACTACAAATACTACTGCTTTAACTACTACCTCTACTACTACTACTACTACTTATACAACTACAACTACTACTACAACAACTACTACAACACCAACAACTACTACTACTACTACTAATATTACTACTACTACTAATATTACTACTATTACAACTACTTCTAATGATAATAATTAAAATAATAATAATTATTATAATTATTATACACACATGTTAATTTACTACTTAACGTATTTAACAATATCATAGCATTAACACATACATTCAACGATTATTACAAACAAATACATTATTAATAGTATTATTAATCAGCCCAAAAGGTACATGACCTGTCATCATAGGCCTATACAGCCAGTAGTGCAATTGGAAATGATATCCAGTATTTCTTTACAAACATCTTCCTTAAACCGAACACATATTTAGTTTTTCAACGCGAAATTTAATGAATCAAGCTTCACTTTCGGTTTGGATAGTTGTGTTAAACGTACATTCATTGTAAAATGTGGTAGAATAATGTTGATAAAAGATACAGTTTTATTAATAGGTCAACATGCAATCCAACATAACATC
This sequence comes from Dreissena polymorpha, assembly GCF_020536995.1. Lineage (NCBI taxonomy): Eukaryota > Metazoa > Mollusca > Bivalvia > Myida > Dreissenidae > Dreissena > Dreissena polymorpha. The sequence goes on along the minus strand of NC_068361.1, from coordinate 19,751,139 downwards.
ATCAGTGTTATTTCTAGCAACATTTCGGCAAAAAGAGAATAGACGGATCACGTTTTGTTAGGTTAAGTAGCAGTTTAAGCAAAATGGATTTTTCAGAAAAGAGCTCTATTTTCCGGATTATTCCGCAGATAGTCGATGTATCACGATTGACTGTTAAGTTCAACAGCGATATATTGTATAGCTTGTGCAATTCATGTCTGACCAATCAGTGACAATCTTACTGATCACGTGGATCTGTCGATTGATTTGCTAACTGCGCATTCGTATTGAAGTCCGTGGCTGTAGAGGTTGAGTTGATTTATATGAAGATATCGAAGTCTAGGCATTTGTAAGTAACTTTCATTTGTTTCTCAATTTAAGCATGTATGTGTTTTGTTCATATTAGTGTAGCATTATCTTGGGTGTTCGTTAGAACCGAAAAATGTTTAATTGCGATTCTATGTGTTCAATAATGTGTTCATTTTATCAACAGCAAACAATGTTGAGAGTGTTTCTTCTAATTAAATTCGTTTCGTAAGGACTTCATGAAACGTATTTATGTGCGGCAGACATTGTTCATTATTACATTTGCATAGAAACAATTTAGAAAACAAACAATACAGTTTATTAATTAAGAGTTCGTTTCTCTGCTGGTTTAAATATAACATAATTTTATATAAAGGTTATTGAAATTTAAGGTTTATCTCATGCCTATCCTCTCTTTTATAAATGATTGACCGTGTGCCTTTATATGGTTGTTTCATTCAAAATCTCAATTCGTTAACAACGGATAAGTTGAAAGGCTGTATGACAATTGATTTTAAATTAATTTCTTCTTAATTATTGTGTCCTTTCAATGTATTTATTTGTTTCAACGTTGTGTTATGTTGGTTTAAGTAATAATATGCTATATACATATTTACATGCTTTGGTAGAGTATGTTATTATGATAAGCATATATGGATATTCAATGTGAAGCAGTTTTTCCATTCCATAGAAATGCATTTTATCAATGTGAACATACAATTGTGTGTGTTACTCTTATGTACAGGCGAAATTCAACAGGTATTTCTAAGATACTGATGGATGTATTCCTTTAAGTAGATCCGGCATTGACATTTTCACTGGATAACATAAAACGAGTGTTAAGGAATGTTAACATATAACCATGGGAACACATTTATTAAGCCAATTAACCAAAGATTGTCAACATCGGCCTAAGGTGAGGTAAACAAACTCGCATTTCGCGACATATTGTGAATTTGAAAGCACATTCAAATTGAGTAAAAACTGTATAATTATTAAATTACGAATCTTAATATGCAATCCAACTTGTATAGTAATCGAATGAATAAATAATGTCAAAATCGTTTATTACTAATACTACTACTACTACTACTACTACTACTACTTCTACTACTACTACAACTACTACTATAACACCTACTATTATTTCGACTATTGCAACTACTACAGCTACTACTTATACTACTTTCAATACTACTTATACTTCTACTGCTACTACTACTTCTTCTACAAAAACTATTACTTCTTATTTTATTTCTATTATTAATACTACTACTACTCTTTCTACTACTGCTTCTATTTCTACTACTATTTAGACATTTTCGACTACAAGTACTTCGACTTCTTTGGTTAACACTACTACTACCGTTACTGATTCCATTACTAATACTATAACTACTACTACTACAACTACCACTACAAATTCTACTACTTCAACTACTTCTACTTCTACACCACTTACTATAATTGACACTACTACTACCATAACAAATACTACAATTACTCCTACTCCTTCTACTTCTACTACTACTACTGACAATTCTACGTTTAACAACTAAAACAACAACTAAGACTACTTCTACTACTTATACTACCACACAACAACAATTGCTACTACTACTACTACTACTACTACTACTACTTCTACTACTACCACTACTACTACTACTACTACTACTACTACTACTACTACTATTATTACTACTACTACTACTACTAGTACTACTACTACTACTACTACTACTACTACTACTACTACTACTACTACCACTACAACTACTACTATTACTACTACTACTACTACTATTTCAACTACTACTCCAACTACTACTACTTCTAATAATTATACTACTTCTACTGCGACTACTACTACTACTACTACTACTACTACTACTACTACTACTACTACTACTACTACTACTACTACTACTACTACTACTACTACTACTACTACTACTACTACCACTACTACTACTACTACTACTACTACTACTACTACTACTACTTTTACTACTACTACTACTACTACTACTACTACTACTAATAATAATAATAATAATAATACTCTACTATTACAACTACTATTATTTCTACTATTACAACTACTACAGCTACTACTTATACTACTTTCAATACAACTTATACTACTTCTGCCACTACTACTTCTTCTACAAAAACTATTACTTCTTATTTTACTTCTAATATAAATACAGCTACTACTCTTTGTACTACTACTTCTATTTCTACTACTATTTATACATTTTCGACTACAAGTTCTTCGACTATTTTTGTTAACACTACTACTACTGTTACTGATACCATTACTAATACTATTACTACTACTACTACAACTACCACTACAACTACTATTACTTAAACTACTTCTACTTCAACACCACTTACTATTATTGACACTACTACTACCATAAAAATACTACAATACTCCTACTCCTACAGTGTTTTTTTACTTTCATTACTAGTTCAACTACTAATACTACTTCTTCTTCTACTACTACTCATTCTACTTCTGCTACTCTTACTACTACTACTAAAACAACATCAACAACTACCACTACTACTACTACTACTACTACTACTACTACTACTACTACTACTACTACTACTACTACTACTACTATTACTACTACTACTACTACTACTACTATTACTACTACTACTACTACTACTACTACTACTACTACTACTACTACTACTACTACTACTACTACTACTACTACTACTACTACTACTACTACTATTTCAACTACTACTCCAACTACTACTTCTACTACTTCTACTACTTCTACTACTACTACTACTACTACTACTACTACTACTACTACTACTACTACTACTACTACTACTACTACTACTACTACTACTACTACTACTACTACTTCTACTATTTCAACAACTACTACTACTACTACTACTACTACTACTACTACTACTACTACTACTACTACTACTACTACTACTACTACTACTACTACTACTACTACTACTTCTACTACTACCACTACTAATACTACTACTACTACTACTTCTACAACTAGTACTACTTTTTCTATTAATACTTCTTCTTATTCTTAGCGGTTTCTTTGTGCTGCACAATATTTATGTTATAATCAATATTTGGTTGGTATTGTGCGCCGAAGTAAGTGTTAATATTGGATTTTTGAAACTATAAATACAATTTATTCCTCAATGTCATGTCCACCAAAATCATCTTCAATACCATCAAATTAATGTTCATCATCTTCATCGTCTTCTGCATCACTTCAAACAACGCTTATCATTAGTAGCATTAACTTGATTATAATTGCAACAACAACAACGACGAAACCAATGATGATTGATTTTTAATTGCGTAATGACACCTATGAGGACAATCTGAAATCTTAGAAATCTTAAACGTTTACATTTGGTTTTTCAAAATTAAGTGCATCCCTATCTACAAAATCCATGTAACAATGCAACGCATGTGTTGGTATCGAACAACCCAAAGTATTTTGTCGTAAAATTGCGGTACTACTTTGGTGAATGATTTGTTAATGATTTATTTAAGAGCACTAAAACTTAATTACGAAACCTCATGATGGTAGGTGTAGCCGCGTCTTGTTTAGGTAGGAAATAAAACACTGTTGCATTAAGAGTGCCATTAAGTGATCAGCTTACACCAAATCACTAAAGGTGTGTTGGCTACATTGATTGACAGCGGTTCTTTTAACGGTGAACTATATACGTTGTTTGACATACACCGGCATTACTTGAAATATATTGAACATCTCAATTCACATGCTTATTGACGAAAATCTCAAAGCGTTACGATGTGTATCTTATAGTGTCTTATTCCTGTATTACTCAACTAGCAATTAGATCTAATGAATAAATTCCGCTGTCGATACTTTGTTTTATGTTTTGTATTTCTTGGCAACGCTAAATGTGTGTTCTTAAAATTGTGTAATAATGTGTTAAGGCGATCACAGTCAATCCTAATGTTAACTAAATTAAACTTAGATTCTTAATGGTATTAAATTGGATCGTCGTTTTCAGTCTAACGAGTTTTATATTACCTAAAAAATAAACGCTTAAGATCGATTTAATCTGCTAAGGTTACTATTTGTTAACATTCCTACAAGGTGTATTTAACGTTATATAAGGCCTTCATGTCATTATTTTGAGTTTATACCAAATACAGTTCCTTTCTGAAATATTGTGGAGCATGTTGTAACTTTGTTGAGAACAATGCTTATATCAAGTGGGACACTGTTCGCAGTTCAAGCTGTTTGTTTCGGTCATGCGCGTTTTAGTCAGCTTTATAGCCGGAAGTGCGCGAACACTGATGCGAATGTTATACAAAGATATATCAACATCATCATCATCATCATCACCACCACCACTCACCAGCACTTATCGGTAATGATTTTCTAGCGATTGCATGATTCCGGTCTTAAACTGGTTCGTCTTGCACGCACACCAAATAATACTTTAGTTAGATTCTTAAAATGTTTTTGCTGTTGACCATTACCTATGTGTTCATGTGTCCATATCATAAAGCTTGAAATTGCCTATGCAATTTGTTTCAAATGAGTTACGTGGTCGACTTGGAATATTCCAACATTGTAAAAGGGACACTTGTATTATTATAGACATAATATTTTTTGACAACATTTAAAATGCCGACGGAAAGCAATCTTAGTATTTTATCACACCTCATAAAGTTCATAAACATTTACATAATATTACTTTCGTATTTTAGGTAGGTTTAACATATTTTAGTGAGAAGAGGAGCAATAGTTAAATTAAGATTATGAAGTCAACAATTGTACAATCAGTAAGCCGTGCAGTTTAATATGTTGTATTCTTTTTACAAATCGTATTTTTTGTCCTCTAAGGATTGATGGTGTTATGTAGATTGCGTTCAAGTGTTTCCATTTAGATACATGCCTGAACAATATATGAGCGTTCTGCGTGTTCTCTTTAATACGGAAGATTTTAGTCGGCTATTCTACTTATAATTTTATTTCTTCAAAAGAAAGTAAATGTTGTCTGAAGCACTTGCGAAACTAAACACTTCATCATGCGACTATGTACTTAATGATGTTTCGTTTTATGAAACCGTTTGGTTTGTTAAAGAGTGCTTTTTGAAATTTAAAGTTGTACTGACAAGATAAAGTGAAAGGTATTTGTTGTTTCCATGGCGCTCGTACAAAATTGAATACAAGCTTTATTACTGTGGCTTATGGAAACTCTTAAGATTTTTTCAGCAAAACACAACAAAAACAATTCAATAGGTACATATTATTTTTATTTTTGTCATTTTGTTTAGGAAATACCGAAAACTAGCACCTATAAATATGAATATGTATCATTTTGAAAATACACTCCTGTTTGAGTAACGCAATACACTTACTTAACCCCTCCCCCCACTTTGAATTAAATTAGGCCATTCAAACGAATAACTTATTATAAGGCCATGCTATTTTGACATTTCGAGCTCAAATCAAAACGCCTCTCTAAAAGCAACAATATAAAACTTTTTTTAGAGGCAGAATAACTGTGATTAAGAAAGCTTGGAATTGACACAAGACAAGTATTAACGTATTGCATTTAGATTTCAATTGTAATTTTGAATTTTGCAATACCACAACAATCAATAGGGTTAATTATATATAAATCACTATGATCGTCAATCAGCTCGTCCGCCTGTAGGTTCCTGTTTGTGCCCGTCTGTCCTGATTGTTTTCCGCTCACTTCCCAATCCGTTAAAGAAGATGACTGCAGACCTAAATGATAATGGAGGTAGTGTGTTGAGTTCAAGAACAATCCGGTAAACTTCATGGTCAATTATTTAATTGTTGGATTTTTTTAATGGCCGACATACATTCCGTTTGACGATTTTTTTTAAATTGCCAGCCGGACTTCAAAACAATAATGCCGAATCATTATTAAATGTATGTGCGTTGTGTTGGACGCAACATGTGGTTGCTTTTAAGGTAAAGTAAAAATGTGATGCTCTTTTGTTAAAAACAAGTTTGTTAATGTTCTGTTAATTAACATGAAATTGCAAATTTCGAAATAATAAGGAACTTATTAGAGCATACACGATATTGTGTTGTTCACTAGCACCAGATGGTTACCTGTACGCTCACGCGTCAAAATAAAGTACATATCATCACACCTCTATATACAGGGGTACATATCACAGTGGAAATAATCGCCTTTCATAAATGCTGTCGATACTTCAAATTTCAGATTTGTTCATGGTGTTGCAAACTATAATAACACAGTTACAATGTCGTAATGAAGTTTACTTTATCCAGTAGGTTATGCGAGCTTAGCCTAATGTAAACGTGTGTGAAGTTCGCCTATTTAGCCTATTTAGAGTTAGGGTTAGAGTATGTCTGTTTGTTTACCCAAATTGTCATCGTCATTCGAAAACCTACAACTGCAATCATTTCAATCTTGAATAATTAATATAAAGGACTGTGTATTTAAGGGCAATGAGTCATTTATTTCAATTTGTAGTTTCATTATCGGGATATCAGTCGTTGTCATCCAATTGTGTTGCGCTTCGTTGTTTTCTCTCCAGACATCTGCTTTAAACTCGTTGATGCCATGATATGCTCCCATATTCAAGTTGAGCGAACCCGAGCCTGCTTAAATATTGGTTCTATTATTCCGCCTGTGTGTTTTGTTCGACCTAGCGAGCGTTTGGAACTTAATGAAGTAGAACAACTTACTTAAAGCCATTTTTGTGTGGACGAACCAAATACATTCAATAAAATAATTGAATGATAAATTGTCATTTTAATTACAATTATTTACATTATTGATTTCAGGAGACATGCCAATTATATTGATAATACTAAACCATGTGTTCACACATATATGCTTAATATATAAAAGCATTATTATATACAAATATTATATAAAATGTATTAAAATTTTGTCTATATAACCGTACAATTAGACACGTACAGTAACTGTGAGTGTATTAGAGCTACAGTCAGCACATTTAACCTGAAGGGACTTACATACAAAATAAATAGTCATGCGTTCAAATATTTCCGAAATGCTACCGCAAATTGGATTAGTTTACACTAAATCCGAATCCCGTATGGTCCAATCTTTGTATGCATTTGTCCTGCCTTTTCTTTATTTAAGATTGTGAAATGAATATATATATATATATATATATATATATATATATATATATATATATATATATATATATATATATATATATATATATATATATATATATATATAAATACTATCGTCACCTTAGAGCGAAGTGCGCAAAAACACAGCACTTTGGCGATGTTTTTTAACTTCTTTAAACTTAGTTTATATTTAATAACAATCTCATAATTAAATAATTTAAGAGAAAAACATTGTATAACTATGAAAAAATATTTTAAATTTTGCACAATTATATGTTAAATTTCTAAATTTTCATTTTCGACTTAATTCTATTTCTACCTAATGCCAAAAAACCCATATAGAAATTTCACTTTACCTCTTCAATGCACTTGGGAGAAGGGAACTTAATACCGAAAACATACTAATTTACGCTCTACTTCTCCAAGACTGTTGATAAATTTAGCAAAAATAAATATTTAAATAATAAATAATAAATAGAAATATATTCTGCCGATACACGTCTGTAAACGTAACAGCATAATTTTATTATGCGTTTATGATAATTTTCTTATAATTTAATATATTATTAAATATTTATAATATATATGTATTATCCGCGTGCTGATCTTTCTCTGATCTAAAAATAGAACACATACACTAAGTAAATGTTAGGAATTAGGGTGCACTCAGATATATACGTTTATTTTTTTAGATTCAATTGCTCTGTTCGATCGCGACCTCGGCGATGCATTAAATTTATCCAAGTATTGTGTGCTTTTTGTTGGTTACTTCAGACGTTTGTGGAACATTCAAGATCTTACATTTATTTCGACTCACCTATGGTCGGTGTTGTGCTAAACCGTTACGACATTGCTTTGCACGAATAAATCAGTGTACGCCTTTTACTTTTGCTTTGTTATTTGTTTACAGTTTAGTGCTTGCATTTATTGCGCCTAATTTACGTCACATTTACTTATCACGTGATGCTTCGAATAGCCAATTACCTTTATGGTTAATATTCTTATCAATGTAAGTGTAATTACAAATATTATATAAATTCTAATTTTGATAACTGAATTAGTTCTTTGGTGGATTTTGATTAGCGTCTCTATAATGATGGCCAGCTAATGGTTAAAACAAAAACAAAACGAAACAACGTAAAAAACGACATCGAATAAAAGTGTGGTCATCTGCTATGCACGTTCATTAAATACATAGCATTGCGAATTTAAAACTATTTGAGAGATCCCGAACCTCACACTTAGCCCAGCGATATAAAACACACATAAGTGTGAATATTCTTTTGTAATACAAATTGAAAGGCAATAAAAGAGAGCATATAAATAATTTAATAACGGCTGAATTAATCAATGGTTAGAAGAAACCAAAGCAACAGAGTTATAGTTTTCTGAGGCACGATGCAATGAACGAAATAACAAGTATCAATTTTTCTTTTCGTTTGAACAAAAAAAAAAAACACACAAAAAACGCGTCTGCTAATTTATTTTATGCATTTATTTGGTTTTCACTTACGCCAGTATTGTATCGAAGTATATGACAACGCATTCTCTTACTGTCGTAAAAATAAGACCTCTCGATATAAGATTTAACGATATTTAATAAATGTATACTTTAAATTATTCTTAAAGAAGAAGAAAAACAGACAAACAAACATAACAGTGCACTCACACATATTGTGTATTAACTATTATACATGATACGGGTTCGATACATACAATATTCTCATTTGTGCAAAATATTTGTTCTGATATCGCATAATTGGTATGCAATTTTCAAAAATTGTACGCCTGAATATTCATATACGGCTATAAACAAGCATGTTGCAATAAACATATATTTTGCCATACAAGTTTTATAATTTCGCTTGCATCTTTCTATTTCTATGCATTTCCAGCATTTGAAGGGAATTTTAAACACAGTACTGACCGCAGTTTTATCTAATATTTTGTGATGCTAGGCAATGTAGGACCATAGGCGGATCCCCTAAAATCGCCAAAGTAAAGTCAATTCATTTGATGTTTAACACTTAACTAGATCTTAATCACCTATTTAAACATGTCAAAGCATTCAACATTACTATAATCGTGGCGCTTCCGGGGAGCTTTGCCCCCCTGGACCCCCAAAACGATAAACTATGCACTTTTTGGCATTAAAAGAAGGTACTTTGATGAAAGTATATAAGGCGTGACATGGTCGAGAAGTGGTTGTCAAAGCCTTCAAAATCACTAAAATCGTGGAGCTTAGGGGGGGGGGGGGCTTCGCCCCCCTGGACCCCTATCAGGACTATGCACTGCACCCACCAGAGGTTCTAGCGGCCCCCCTGGACCACCAGCAAAACTTTGAATATCCAGCCCCCCACCCCAAACCAGAAATCCCGCCTATGGTCATACATTGCATAGCATCACAAAATATTAGATAAAACTGCGGTCAGTGCTGTGTTTAAAATTCCCTTCAAATGCTGGAAATGCATAGAAATAGAAAGATGCAAGCGAAATTATAAAACTTGTATGGCAAAATATATGTTTATTGCAACATGCTTGTTTATAGCCGTATATGAATATTCAGACGTACAATTTTTGACAATTGCATACCAATTATGCGATATCAGAACAAATATTTTGCACAAATGAGAATATTGTATGTATCGAACCCGTATCATGTATAATAGTTGATACACAATATGTGTGAGTGCACTGTTATGTTTGTGTGTCTGTTTTTCTTCTTCTTTAAGTATAATTCAAAGTATACATTTATTAAATATCGTTAAATCTTATATCGAGAGGTCTTATTTTTACGACAGTAAGAGAATGCGTTGTCATATACTTCGATACAATACTGGCGTAAGTGAAAACCAAATAAATGCATAAAATAAATTAGCAGACGCGTTTTTTGTGTGTTTTTTTTTTGTTCAAACGAAAAGAAAAATTGATACTTGTTATTTCGTTCATTGCATCGTGCCTCAGAAAACTATAACTCTGTTGCTTTGGTTTCTTCTAACCATTGATTAATTCAGCCGTTATTAAATTATTTATATGCTCTCTTTTATTGCCTTTCAATTTGTATTACAAAAGAATATTCACACTTATGTGTGTTTTATATCGCTGGGCTAAGTGTTAGGTTCGGGATCTCTCAAATAGTTTTAAATTCGCAATGCTATGTATTTAATGAACGTGCATAGCAGATGACCACACTTTTATTCAATGTCGTTTTTTACGTTGTTTCGTTTTGTTTTTGTTTTAACCATTAGCTGGCCATCATTATAGAGACGCTAATCAAAATCCACCAAAGAACTAATTCAGTTATCAAAATTAGAATTTATATAATATTTGTAATTACACTTACATTGATAAGAATATTAACCATAAAGGTAATTTGCTATTCGAAGCATCACGTGATAAGTAAATGTGACGTAAATTAGGCGCAATAAATGCAAGCACTAAACTGTAAACAAATAACAAAGCAGAAGTAAAAGGCGTACACTGATTTATTCGTGCAAAGCAGTGTCGTAACGGTTTAGCACAACACCGACCATAGGTGAGTCGAATAAATGTAAGATCTTGAATGTTCCACAAACGTCTGAAGTAACCAACAAAAAGCACACAATACTTGGATAAATTTAATGCATCGCCGAGGTCGCGATCGAACAGAGCAATTGAATCTAAAAAAATAAACGTATATATCTGAGTGCACCCTAATTCCTAACATTTACTTAGTGTATGTGTTCTATTTTTAGATCAGAGAAAAATCAGCACGCGGATAATACATAAATATTATAAATATTTAATATTATATTAAATTATAAGAAAATTATCATAAACGCATAATAAAATTATGCTGTTACGTTTACAGACGTGTATCGGCAGAATATATTTTTATTTATTATTTATTATTTAAATATTTATTTTTGCTAAATTTATCAACAGTCTTGGAGAAGTAGAGCGTAAATTAGTATGTTTTCGGTATTAAGTTCCCTTCTCCCAAGTGCATTGAAGAGGTAACGTGAAATTTCTATATGGGTTTTTTGGCATTAGGTAGAAATAGAATTAAGTCGAAAATGAAAATTTAGAAATTTAACATATAATTGTGCAAAATTTAAAATATTTTTTCATTGTTTTACAATGTTTTTCTCTTAAATTATTTAATTATGAGATTGTTATTAAATATAAACTAAGTTTAAAGAAGTTAAAAAACATCGCCAAAGTGCTGTGTTTTTGCGCACTTCGCCCTAAGGTGACGATAGTATTTATATATATATATATATATATATATATATATATATATATATATATATATATATATATATATATATATATATATATATATATATATTCAAATACAGTAATATAATAATTGCATAAGCATCCCTTAACTAAATATAGAAAAATTTGCTAAATAAATTTAAAGTATGCAGCATTTTCTTACTTTCGTTTTGTTTGTCATAATGCAATAATATAATATGCTTATTGTTAAATTGTTTTTGTTAATGCCCTTTTGTTCATTTAATCTTTAAATGATTTGGTTGAAGTTTGATAAAATCTAAATATGTCAATTAAAAACAGTGCATTACTTTATCATAAATGATGGGTTAAAGCTATAATCCGAGTTTCTTTCCAATTTATAAGTATTTAACGGTAGATAAACACAAATGTTTGTAGTGTAGCGATCTTATGATAATTGCAATCGATTTTTAACCAAACATTTAATATGTTTGTTTTGAAAATGAATACACTTTCTATTCAGTTATAAATTATTTATTGTGTCGACGCATAATACTTATTCCAAAATAATGTAACGTAATTCTGTGCAGTATAGTCTAGCATGAAATTTGATTCTTCAAACATGCATCTTTTACTAATACAATTTGATTTTAAAGGTTTTGTTTTCAGGGTAAAATTGTGCGCTACAAAGCAAAACGTGTGTAAGTAATGGATACTGAATTCCAAAATTGGATAAAGGCATGTTTGGCCATTAAATGTGTCAAAGATGGGTTGGTTCCACTTGTGGAAAAATACACTAACATACATTATACAAGTAACAAAGATGAGGTCGTTAAAGTATGTGGGATACCCACGTATTTGTGTAAAATGTGCGACGTTACTGAACTTGAACCCTACCACAAAACATCCAAGATACCATGTGAATTCAGAAAATGCGGTTGCAAAAACGATAAAATGAAAAAATGCCAGGAAAATCGTGCATGTGGTGTTGTATATGATCAAATTCAATCTGCACACATTAGAAATGATCCAAGTTGGTCAAACACAAATTGTGACAAGTGGTCAAGTAGTGCATGGGAACAGATGAAATGTTACATCTTCACCCCTGGTTACAAACAGAAAACGGATATATCGTGTGCTGATGTGACAGCTCTTATTCAGATTTGTCTAAACTACAGACCTCTGAGAACCATGTTCAACCTGAATGTAGTAGATCTTGAAGAGGTATTGATTTGTTTTTCAAAAATGCCATTTATTTCAACTTTACAATTTATAATTTGTCTTTGTTTGTTGTGATACGGTATCTGACAATTAACTTTATAAAGGTTGATACCTTATGAGAGTTATCGTTAACATAATCTTGTTATTATGAACATCTTATGATTTGCAAAGAAGGCATCCACGTAATGCAAGCTGTTCAAGTTTTTCCTTAAACTTAACTTAGTTCAATCATTTAATAGGTTTGCAAACACTACTCTATACTTTCTTTCAGGTACTGAGGTGCAGAAATGACATATACCATTCAAGCACTTTGAAAGTGTCAAACGGCGACCTAAACTATTTTATGTCTACTATGAAAACGTTTTTAAAGTTACATGTGTTTCAAGACTTCAAAGATGAAGTAGAACGCAACTTAGAGATACTAGGCAAAGTAAGCTTTATTATTAAAATATGATCATGCATACAATTAAGTAATTATTTTGAAATACCGCAAACAATAATGCTAATCGTGCCAAAACGGATATTTTACTTATGTTATACTTAAGTTAAAGTCTTTAGAGAACTTGCATTGCAATGGATATTTTTATGCAAATTGTCCCCAGATGTGCCCCTTTAGTCTTGACACTGGCTTCATGGATAAATGACTTTGTTCTTTCTTATTCCGGGTTATCTTATATTTGACCATTTGAATTCCTATAGACCTTCTGGAAGCCCGATCAATATCGTAAATATGATAATTATGAAGACGCAGCAACCATAAATGTACTGTATGGTAAAATGTATTGTTTTCCAAAGGACATGTATTTGGATTTCAAATTCGCCATTATATTCATTATAATGGACCAGACAGACAAAAATTACTTATTAAAACTTGTAAAAACCTATTCCTAAAATAA